>NW_027639303.1:2500-75154 GCF_951799975.1 Gobius niger | reverse complement strand
CAGGTCAGAGTTTAGACAGTTCCAGGTCAGAGTTTAGACAGTTCCAGGTCAGAGTTTAGACAGTTCCAGGTCAGAGTTTAGACAGTTCCAGGTCAGAGTTTAGACAGTTCCAGGTCAGAGTTTAGCACAGTTCCAGGTCAGAGTTTACACAGTTCCAGGTCAGTGTTTAGACAGTTCCAGGTCAGTGTTTAGACAGTTCCAGGTCAGAGTTTAGACAGTTCCAGGTCAGTGTTTACACAGTTCCAGGTCAGAGTTTACACAGTTCCAGGTCAGAGTTTACACAGTTCCAGGTCAGAGTTTACACAGTTCCAGGTCAGAGTTTACACAGTTCCAGGTCAGAGTTTACACAGTTCCAGGTCAGAGTTTAGACAGTTCCAGGTCAGAGTTTAGACAGTTCCAGGTCAGTGTTTAGACAGTTCCAGGTCAGTGTTTACACAGTTCCAGGTCAGTGTTTACACAGTTCCAGGTCAGTGTTTAGACAGTTCCAGGTCAGTGTTTAGACAGTTCCAGGTCAGAGTTTAGACAGTTCCAGGTCAGTGTTTACACAGTTCCAGGTCAGTGTTTAGACAGTTCCAGGTCAGTGTTTAGACAGTTCCAGGTCAGTGTTTAGACAGTTCCAGGTCAGAGTTTACACAGTTCCAGGTCAGTGTTTACACAGTTCCAGGTCAGTGTTTTGACAGTTCCAGGTCAGTGTTTACACAGTTCCAGGTCAGAGTTTACACAGTTCCAGGTCAGTGTTTACACAGTTCCAGGTCAGTGTTTAGACAGTTCCAGGTCAGTGTTTAGACAGTTCCAGGTCAGAGTTTACACAGTTCCAGGTCAGTGTTTACACAGTTCCAGGTCAGTGTTTAGACAGTTCCAGGTCAGAGTTTAGACAGTTCCAGGTCAGAGTTTAGACAGTTCCAGGTCAGTGTTTAGACAGTTCCAGGTCAGTGTTTAGACAGTTCCAGGTCAGAGTTTACACAGTTCCAGGTCAGAGTTTAGACAGTTCCAGGTCAGAGTTTAGACAGTTCCAGGTCAGAGTTTAGACAGTTCCAGGTCAGTGTTTACACAGTTCCAGGTCAGTGTTTAGACAGTTCCAGGTCAGTGATTAGACAGTTCCAGGTCAGAGTTTACACAGTTCCAGGTCAGTGTTTAGACAGTTCCAGGTCAGAGTTTACACAGTTCCAGGTCAGAGTTTACACAGTTCCAGGTCAGAGTTTACACAGTTCCAGGTCAGAGTTTAGACAGTTCCAGGTCAGTGTTTAGACAGTTCCAGGTCAGAGTTTACACAGTTCCAGGTCAGAGTTTAGACAGTTCCAGGTCAGTGTTTAGACAGTTCCAGGTCAGAGTTTAGACAGTTCCAGGTCAGAGTTTAGACAGTTCCAGGTCAGTGTTTAGACAGTTCCAGGTCAGTGTTTAGACAGTTCCAGGTCAGTGTTTACACAGTTCCAGGTCAGTGTTTACACAGTTCCAGGTCAGTGTTTACACAGTTCCAGGTCAGAGTTTAGACAGTTCCAGGTCAGAGTTTAGACAGTTCCAGGTCAGAGTTTACACAGTTCCAGGTCAGAGTTTAGACAGTTCCAGGTCAGAGTTTAGACAGTTCCAGGTCAAGTGATTAGGACAGTTCCAGGTCAGTGTTTACACAGTTCCAGGTCAGTGTTTAGACAGTTCCAGGTCAGAGTTTAGACAGTTCCAGGTCAGTGTTTTAGACAGTTCCAGGTCAGTGTTTACACAGTTCCAGGTCAGTGTTTAGACAGTTCCAGGTCAGTGTTTAGACAGTTCCAGGTCAGAGTTTAGACAGTTCCAGGTCAGTGTTTAGACAGTTCCAGGTCAGTGTTTACACAGTTCCAGGTCAGTGTTTAGACAGTTCCAGGTCAGTGTTTAGACAGTTCCAGGTCAGAGTTTAGACAGTTCCAGGTCAGTGTTTAGACAGTTCCAGGTCAGTGTTTACACAGTTCCAGGTCAGAGTTTAGACAGTTCCAGGTCAGTGTTTAGACAGTTCCAGGTCAGTGTTTACACAGTTCCAGGTCAGTGTTTACACAGTTCCAGGTCAGAGTTTACACAGTTCCAGGTCAGAGTTTAGACAGTTCCAGGTCAGTGTTTACACAGTTCCAGGTCAGAGTTTAGACAGTTCCAGGTCAGAGTTTACACAGTTCCAGGTCAGTGTTTAGACAGTTCCAGGTCAGAGTTTAGACAGTTCCAGGTCAGAGTTTACACAGTTCCAGGTCAGTGTTTAGACAGTTCCAGGTCAGAGTTTAGACAGTTCCAGGTCAGAGTTTAGACAGTTCCAGGTCAGTGTTTAGACAGTTCCAGGTCAGAGTTTAGACAGTTCCAGGTCAGAGTTTAGACAGTTCCAGGTCAGAGTTTAGACAGTTCCAGGTCAGAGTTTACACAGTTCCAGGTCAGTGTTTACACAGTTCCAGGTCAGAGTTTACACAGTTCCAGGTCAGAGTTTAGACAGTTCCAGGTCAGAGTTTAGACAGTTCCAGGTCAGAGTTTACACAGTTCCAGGTCAGTGTTTAGACAGTTCCAGGTCAGTGTTTACACAGTTCCAGGTCAGAGTTTACACAGTTCCAGGTCAGAGTTTACACAGTTCCAGGTCAGTGTTTACACAGTTCCAGGTCAGAGTTTAGACAGTTCCAGGTCAGTGTTTAGACAGTTCCAGGTCAGTGTTTAGACAGTTCCAGGTCAGAGTTTAGACAGTTCCAGGTCAGTGTTTAGACAGTTCCAGGTCAGTGTTTACACAGTTCCAGGTCAGAGTTTAGACAGTTCCAGGTCAGAGTTTACACAGTTCCAGGTCAGTGTTTACACAGTTCCAGGTCAGAGTTTAGACAGTTCCAGGTCAGAGTTTACACAGTTCCAGGTCAGTGATTAGACAGTTCCAGGTCAGTGTTTACACAGTTCCAGGTCAGTGTTTAGACAGTTCCAGGTCAGAGTTTACACAGTTCCAGGTCAGAGTTTAGACAGTTCCAGGTCAGAGTTTAGACAGTTCCAGGTCAGAGTTTAGACAGTTCCAGGTCAGTGTTTAGACAGTTCCAGGTCAGTGTTTAGACAGTTCCAGGTCAGAGTTTAGACAGTTCCAGGTCAGAGTTTAGACAGTTCCAGGTCAGTGTTTACACAGTTCCAGGTCAGTGTTTAGACAGTTCCAGGTCAGAGTTTAGACAGTTCCAGGTCAGAGTTTAGACAGTTCCAGGTCAGACTTTACACAGTTCCAGGTCAGTGATTAGACAGTTCCAGGTCAGAGTTTAGACAGTTCCAGGTCAGAGTTTACACAGTTCCAGGTCAGAGTTTACACAGTTCCAGGTCAGTGTTTACACAGTTCCAGGTCAGAGTTTACACAGTTCCAGGTCAGAGTTTAGACAGTTCCAGGTCAGAGTTTACACAGTTCCAGGTCAGTGTTTACACAGTTCCAGGTCAGAGTTTACACAGTTCCAGGTCAGAGTTTAGACAGTTCCAGGTCAGTGTTTACACAGTTCCAGGTCAGTGTTTAGACAGTTCCAGGTCAGTGTTTAGACAGTTCCAGGTCAGTGTTTACACAGTTCCAGGTCAGAGTTTACACAGTTCCAGGTCAGAGTTTAGACAGTTCCAGGTCAGTGTTTACACAGTTCCAGGTCAGTGTTTACACAGTTCCAGGTCAGAGTTTACACAGTTCCAGGTCAGAGTTTACACAGTTCCAGGTCAGAGTTTACACAGTTCCAGGTCAGTGTTTAGACAGTTCCGGGTCAGTGATTAGACAGTTCCAGGTCAGTGTTTAGACAGTTCCAGGTCAGAGTTTACACAGTTCCAGGTCAGTGTTTAGACAGTTCCAGGTCAGTGTTTACACAGTTCCAGGTCAGTGTTTAGACAGTTCCAGGTCAGAGTTTACACAGTTCCAGGTCAGAGTTTACACAGTTCCAGGTCAGAGTTTAGACAGTTCCAGGTCAGAGTTTAGACAGTTCCAGGTCAGAGTTTAGACAGTTCCAGGTCAGAGTTTAGACAGTTCCAGGTCAGAGTTTAGACAGTTCCAGGTCAGAGTTTACACAGTTCCAGGTCAGAGTTTACACAGTTCCAGGTCAGTGTTTAGACAGTTCCAGGTCAGTGTTTAGACAGTTCCAGGTCAGAGTTTAGACAGTTCCAGGTCAGTGTTTACACAGTTCCAGGTCAGAGTTTACACAGTTCCAGGTCAGAGTTTACACAGTTCCAGGTCAGAGTTTACACAGTTCCAGGTCAGAGTTTACACAGTTCCAGGTCAGAGTTTACACAGTTCCAGGTCAGAGTTTACACAGTTCCAGGTCAGAGTTTACACAGTTCCAGGTCAGAGTTTACACAGTTCCAGGTCAGTGTTTAGACAGTTCCGGGTCAGTGATTAGACAGTTCCAGGTCAGTGTTTAGACAGTTCCAGGTCAGAGTTTACACAGTTCCAGGTCAGTGTTTAGACAGTTCCAGGTCAGTGTTTACACAGTTCCAGGTCAGTGTTTAGACAGTTCCAGGTCAGAGTTTACACAGTTCCAGGTCAGAGTTTACACAGTTCCAGGTCAGAGTTTAGACAGTTCCAGGTCAGAGTTTAGACAGTTCCAGGTCAGAGTTTAGACAGTTCCAGGTCAGAGTTTAGACAGTTCCAGGTCAGAGTTTAGACAGTTCCAGGTCAGAGTTTACACAGTTCCAGGTCAGAGTTTACACAGTTCCAGGTCAGTGTTTAGACAGTTCCAGGTCAGTGTTTAGACAGTTCCAGGTCAGAGTTTAGACAGTTCCAGGTCAGTGTTTACACAGTTCCAGGTCAGAGTTTACACAGTTCCAGGTCAGAGTTTACACAGTTCCAGGTCAGAGTTTACACAGTTCCAGGTCAGAGTTTACACAGTTCCAGGTCAGAGTTTACACAGTTCCAGGTCAGAGTTTAGACAGTTCCAGGTCAGAGTTTAGACAGTTCCAGGTCAGTGTTTAGACAGTTCCAGGTCAGTGTTTACACAGTTCCAGGTCAGTGTTTACACAGTTCCAGGTCAGTGTTTAGACAGTTCCAGGTCAGTGTTTAGACAGTTCCAGGTCAGAGTTTAGACAGTTCCAGGTCAGTGTTTACACAGTTCCAGGTCAGTGTTTAGACAGTTCCAGGTCAGTGTTTAGACAGTTCCAGGTCAGTGTTTAGACAGTTCCAGGTCAGAGTTTACACAGTTCCAGGTCAGTGTTTACACAGTTCCAGGTCAGTGTTTTGACAGTTCCAGGTCAGTGTTTACACAGTTCCAGGTCAGAGTTTACACAGTTCCAGGTCAGTGTTTACACAGTTCCAGGTCAGTGTTTAGACAGTTCCAGGTCAGTGTTTAGACAGTTCCAGGTCAGAGTTTACACAGTTCCAGGTCAGTGTTTACACAGTTCCAGGTCAGTGTTTAGACAGTTCCAGGTCAGAGTTTAGACAGTTCCAGGTCAGAGTTTAGACAGTTCCAGGTCAGTGTTTAGACAGTTCCAGGTCAGTGTTTAGACAGTTCCAGGTCAGTGTTTAGACAGTTCCAGGTCAGAGTTTACACAGTTCCAGGTCAGAGTTTAGACAGTTCCAGGTCAGAGTTTAGACAGTTCCAGGTCAGAGTTTAGACAGTTCCAGGTCAGTGTTTACACAGTTCCAGGTCAGTGTTTAGACAGTTCCAGGTCAGTGATTAGACAGTTCCAGGTCAGAGTTTACACAGTTCCAGGTCAGTGTTTAGACAGTTCCAGGTCAGAGTTTACACAGTTCCAGGTCAGAGTTTACACAGTTCCAGGTCAGAGTTTACACAGTTCCAGGTCAGAGTTTAGACAGTTCCAGGTCAGTGTTTAGACAGTTCCAGGTCAGAGTTTACACAGTTCCAGGTCAGAGTTTAGACAGTTCCAGGTCAGTGTTTAGACAGTTCCAGGTCAGAGTTTAGACAGTTCCAGGTCAGAGTTTAGACAGTTCCAGGTCAGTGTTTAGACAGTTCCAGGTCAGTGTTTAGACAGTTCCAGGTCAGTGTTTACACAGTTCCAGGTCAGTGTTTACACAGTTCCAGGTCAGTGTTTACACAGTTCCAGGTCAGAGTTTAGACAGTTCCAGGTCAGAGTTTAGACAGTTCCAGGTCAGAGTTTACACAGTTCCAGGTCAGAGTTTAGACAGTTCCAGGTCAGAGTTTAGACAGTTCCAGGTCAGTGATTAGACAGTTCCAGGTCAGTGTTTACACAGTTCCAGGTCAGTGTTTAGACAGTTCCAGGTCAGAGTTTAGACAGTTCCAGGTCAGTGTTTAGACAGTTCCAGGTCAGTGTTTACACAGTTCCAGGTCAGTGTTTAGACAGTTCCAGGTCAGTGTTTAGACAGTTCCAGGTCAGAGTTTAGACAGTTCCAGGTCAGTGTTTAGACAGTTCCAGGTCAGTGTTTACACAGTTCCAGGTCAGTGTTTAGACAGTTCCAGGTCAGTGTTTAGACAGTTCCAGGTCAGAGTTTAGACAGTTCCAGGTCAGTGTTTAGACAGTTCCAGGTCAGTGTTTACACAGTTCCAGGTCAGAGTTTAGACAGTTCCAGGTCAGTGTTTAGACAGTTCCAGGTCAGTGTTTACACAGTTCCAGGTCAGTGTTTACACAGTTCCAGGTCAGAGTTTACACAGTTCCAGGTCAGAGTTTAGACAGTTCCAGGTCAGTGTTTACACAGTTCCAGGTCAGAGTTTAGACAGTTCCAGGTCAGTGTTTAGACAGTTCCAGGTCAGAGTTTACACAGTTCCAGGTCAGAGTTTAGACAGTTCCAGGTCAGAGTTTAGACAGTTCCAGGTCAGAGTTTACACAGTTCCAGGTCAGTGTTTAGACAGTTCCAGGTCAGAGTTTAGACAGTTCCAGGTCAGAGTTTACACAGTTCCAGGTCAGTGTTTAGACAGTTCCAGGTCAGAGTTTAGACAGTTCCAGGTCAGAGTTTAGACAGTTCCAGGTCAGTGTTTAGACAGTTCCAGGTCAGAGTTTAGACAGTTCCAGGTCAGAGTTTAGACAGTTCCAGGTCAGAGTTTAGACAGTTCCAGGTCAGAGTTTACACAGTTCCAGGTCAGTGTTTACACAGTTCCAGGTCAGAGTTTACACAGTTCCAGGTCAGAGTTTAGACAGTTCCAGGTCAGTGTTTAGACAGTTCCAGGTCAGAGTTTACACAGTTCCAGGTCAGAGTTTAGACAGTTCCAGGTCAGAGTTTACACAGTTCCAGGTCAGTGTTTAGACAGTTCCAGGTCAGTGTTTACACAGTTCCAGGTCAGAGTTTACACAGTTCCAGGTCAGAGTTTACACAGTTCCAGGTCAGTGTTTACACAGTTCCAGGTCAGAGTTTAGACAGTTCCAGGTCAGTGTTTAGACAGTTCCAGGTCAGTGTTTAGACAGTTCCAGGTCAGAGTTTAGACAGTTCCAGGTCAGTGTTTAGACAGTTCCAGGTCAGTGTTTACACAGTTCCAGGTCAGAGTTTAGACAGTTCCAGGTCAGAGTTTACACAGTTCCAGGTCAGTGTTTACACAGTTCCAGGTCAGAGTTTAGACAGTTCCAGGTCAGAGTTTACACAGTTCCAGGTCAGTGTTTAGACAGTTCCAGGTCAGAGTTTACACAGTTCCAGGTCAGAGTTTAGACAGTTCCAGGTCAGTGATTAGACAGTTCCAGGTCAGTGTTTACACAGTTCCAGGTCAGTGTTTAGACAGTTCCAGGTCAGAGTTTACACAGTTCCAGGTCAGAGTTTAGACAGTTCCAGGTCAGAGTTTAGACAGTTCCAGGTCAGAGTTTAGACAGTTCCAGGTCAGTGTTTAGACAGTTCCAGGTCAGTGTTTAGACAGTTCCAGGTCAGAGTTTAGACAGTTCCAGGTCAGAGTTTAGACAGTTCCAGGTCAGAGTTTAGACAGTTCCAGGTCAGTGTTTAGACAGTTCCAGGTCAGTGTTTACACAGTTCCAGGTCAGAGTTTAGACAGTTCCGGGTCAGTGATTAGACAGTTCCAGGTCAGAGTTTAGACAGTTCCAGGTCAGAGTTTAGACAGTTCCAGGTCAGAGTTTACACAGTTCCAGGTCAGTGTTTACACAGTTCCAGGTCAGAGTTTACACAGTTCCAGGTCAGAGTTTAGACAGTTCCAGGTCAGTGTTTAGACAGTTCCAGGTCAGAGTTTACACAGTTCCAGGTCAGAGTTTAGACAGTTCCAGGTCAGAGTTTACACAGTTCCAGGTCAGTGTTTAGACAGTTCCAGGTCAGTGTTTACACAGTTCCAGGTCAGAGTTTACACAGTTCCAGGTCAGAGTTTACACAGTTCCAGGTCAGTGTTTACACAGTTCCAGGTCAGAGTTTAGACAGTTCCAGGTCAGTGTTTAGACAGTTCCAGGTCAGTGTTTAGACAGTTCCAGGTCAGAGTTTAGACAGTTCCAGGTCAGTGTTTAGACAGTTCCAGGTCAGTGTTTACACAGTTCCAGGTCAGAGTTTAGACAGTTCCAGGTCAGAGTTTACACAGTTCCAGGTCAGTGTTTACACAGTTCCAGGTCAGAGTTTAGACAGTTCCAGGTCAGAGTTTACACAGTTCCAGGTCAGTGTTTAGACAGTTCCAGGTCAGAGTTTACACAGTTCCAGGTCAGAGTTTAGACAGTTCCAGGTCAGTGATTAGACAGTTCCAGGTCAGTGTTTACACAGTTCCAGGTCAGAGTTTAGACAGTTCCAGGTCAGTGATTAGACAGTTCCAGGTCAGTGTTTACACAGTTCCAGGTCAGAGTTTAGACAGTTCCAGGTCAGAGTTTACACAGTTCCAGGTCAGTGTTTACACAGTTCCAGGTCAGAGTTTACACAGTTCCAGGTCAGTGTTTACACAGTTCCAGGTCAGAGTTTAAACAGTTCCAGGTCAGAGTTTAGACAGTTCCAGGTCAGAGTTTAGACAGTTCCAGGTCAGTGTTTACACAGTTCCAGGTCAGTGTTTAGACAGTTCCAGGTCAGAGTTTAGACAGTTCCAGGTCAGAGTTTAGACAGTTCCAGGTCAGACTTTACACAGTTCCAGGTCAGTGATTAGACAGTTCCAGGTCAGAGTTTAGACAGTTCCAGGTCAGAGTTTACACAGTTCCAGGTCAGAGTTTACACAGTTCCAGGTCAGTGTTTACACAGTTCCAGGTCAGAGTTTACACAGTTCCAGGTCAGAGTTTAGACAGTTCCAGGTCAGAGTTTACACAGTTCCAGGTCAGTGTTTACACAGTTCCAGGTCAGAGTTTACACAGTTCCAGGTCAGAGTTTAGACAGTTCCAGGTCAGTGTTTAGACAGTTCCAGGTCAGTGTTTACACAGTTCCAGGTCAGAGTTTACACAGTTCCAGGTCAGAGTTTAGACAGTTCCAGGTCAGTGTTTACACAGTTCCAGGTCAGTGTTTGCACAGTTCCAGGTCAGTGTTTACACAGTTCCAGGTCAGAGTTTAGACAGTTCCAGGTCAGTGTTTACACAGTTCCAGGTCAGTGTTTACACAGTTCCAGGTCAGAGTTTAGACAGTTCCAGGTCAGTGTTTACACAGTTCCAGGTCAGTGTTTACACAGTTCCAGGTCAGAGTTTACACAGTTCCAGAGGTCAGGGGTCAAACGGGACGATGTAAAAACTGCAGCTCATTCAGGTGTTCCCTCACTAACCCTCTGTGCAGGAGTGGACCTGTCGGAGAGCCTGCAGTACCCAGACTTCACTGTGGTGGCGCTGTATAAGAAGGTGGTGGTGGGTTTCGGGATCATGGTCCCAGACGTCAAATATAACCAGGCTTACATCTCCTTCCTGCTCGTGCACCCGGAGTGGAGGCGCTGCGGCATCGGCACCTTCATGGTCTATCACCTCATCCAGGTACGGCCTCGGGCGTTCTCTCAGTGGCTCTTTCAGTGGTTCTTTCAGGAGGTTCTCTCAGTGGTTCTCTAAGGTGGTTCTCTCAGTGGTTCTCTCAGTGGTTCTCTCAGTGGTTCTCTCAGTGGCTCTTTCAGGTGGTTCTTTCAGTGGTTCTCTCAGTGGTTCTCTCAGTGGTTCTCTCAGTGGTTCTTTCAGTGGTTCTCTCAGTGGTTCTCTCAGTGGTTCTCTCAGTGGCTCTTTCAGTTGTTCTTTCAGTGGTTCTTTGTGTGGGAGATGTTTCCTTACATGAACCTTTCGGCTGTTCTTCACAGACCTGCATGGGGAAAGACGTGTCTCTTCACGTGTCGGCGTCGAACCCGGCGATGCTTCTGTATCAGAAGTTTGGCTTCAAAGCTGAGGAGTACATCCTGGACTTTTACGACAAGTATTATCCTCCGGAGAGTCGTGAGTGTCGCCACGCCTTCCTCCTGCGGCTGCGCAGGTGAGGCCACGAAAGGTCACCGACTCCATAAACCTGCTGGACGATCGAGAGCCTAAAGCTGCAGGAAACTGTCTCCAGTCACTCTGACCTTTCGGGTGATCAGTGTATTACAATAATTAAGGATGAACTGATTTTTTTCTGTGTAAATGAAGGAAAAATAAACCTTTTGAAAAGCTTGTGTTGGACTTTGTTATGTAAAAAGTGAAATGGATCATGTGATGTTTCCTGATCATGTGACGTTTCCTGATCATGTGACGTTTGCTGATCATGTGACGTTTCCTGATCATGTGATATTTGCTGCTCTGTCATGAAGAACATGAACGCCTGTAAGGTGTGTTGGCAGATTTCCTGTAAACTTCACTTTCCAAAGTAAACAAATCTCAGCCCTTCTTTTCCCAGTCGTTTAAACGTCATAACTTCTGATCTAAGACTAAAAACTGACCCTCATGTCTGTGTAAACACCTGCAGTGTTAGAGCTCCCTCTGGTGGGTTTCAGGTGAACTGCAGGTCTGTTTATGTATCTGTAACTATGGTTTCCCCTGAGCGAGTGACCCGACCTGACCCGCCCTGTAGAAAAAAACAAACCCGAACAGAAAGAATGAGTCTCATTGAGATTTATTTTCAAACATCGACCATTTTAGCCATTTCTGTCTTATTTTAATTAAAAACATAACATTTAACACAGTCAAACTTTACAACATAAAGTCACAAATATCTTTGTCCTGCTTGAAGGAAGTGTTTGAAAAGGACAAATGTTCAAACAAGGGTTCTAAACAGCTGTAAGGTCTGTCCGAACAGCTGTAAAGTCAGTCCGAACAGCTGTAAGGTCTGTCCCTTATCACCCAGTGTGAAGTGAATAATAAGTGTTTTCATCAGAGACGGAACAAACTGCAGACTTTCAGTTACAGGACGACCTTAACCACTGAGCCACCGCCGCCTGAGCTGCTTCATCAGTTTGGTTCCTAAAGAAACTGAGTTTCCTTATGGTCTGTATACACTATACACTGAGCACACATTATACAGTATAAAAATAAACATTATACAACATAATATACATTACACAGTATAGTAATATACATTATACAGACCTTAAAGGGGCTGGAAGCAAGTTCGCCATTTTATACTCACTACTGCCCCCTCAGGCCATATGTGTAACTGCACCTTCTATATTAAGCTCGTGCATGACGGCAATTCAGGCCGAAGTGACACATTTCTGAGTGACCGTACAGGATTTTAGAGGCAGTTGTGGTGAACAGGTCTGAGCTCATTCTACGCCAGGGGTCACCAACCTTATTTCAGCTGAGGGCTACTTTAAGAGCATTAAGTTGTTCGAGGGCTACCAGTTAAAAACAAATCCTAAAGACTTAAACGTACACTGTTCACTTATAGGATATTGACCCCATACTATATTAAAATAGCTTTATTTTAAACTCATACCGAGTCACAAGAACCGAAATAACTGTAATTTTAAGAATTAGATTCAAGAAAATGAAGTGTTTTACACTTTGGAAAAAGTCACAAGGGCTACTGGACATGCCCCAAAGGGCCCCTGGGTGCCCGCGGGCACCACGTTGGTGACCCCTGTTCTACGCATTAGGACATGGAGGAACATGTAGGGGGAGGAAAATACTTAATTTTAACATTTTTAAACTCCTTATAGTCCCTTTAAGGATGTATACGGTCTGTATAATATATGTTTGAAATATGTTTGACTCTATATCTGAAACTGAAGCATATTTCAGCTCTAGATAAAGAGTTCACTCGTCTCGTTTTCTCCAGGTTTTCTCTGGAACAGATGGAAAAAGAATAAAATGGGACGTTCTGGTCGTTGCTACGGCAACACCGTGAGACATATGGCCCAGTGTGATGGTCTGAACGACCAAATGGAATTTTAATTTACGTTAAACATGTCGACTCTCCATGTAAATCCTACAGGCGGCGCTATCGCGCTCAACATGAACTACAGCAAATGAAAGTGTTTAAACAAGTGAAAACAAAAAACTATAACATTAAAGCTTCTCACGGAGCTCATCCTGATGGAAGGAGACGTTTAATAATATATAATATATATATAATATATATATATAATATATATTATATATATATTATATATTATATATATACAGTATATGTAAGATATAACCTGATGATGTATGTCTGTACCTTTGTCCTTTCTGAAACCTCATAATAATCACATCTGTACAGCTGAATGGTCCAGGATCAGACTGAACTCCTGAATGACTCTGTCCCTCTTTAGTTCACTGAGGAGTGTGAAGTCTCTGAGCCTCCAGGTGAGTCTTGAGTTCGTGTTTCTTCCTGAAGTCTCTCTGAGTCTTGAGTTCGTGTTTCTTCCTGAAGTCTCTGAGTCTTGAGTTCGTGTTTCTTCCTGAAGTCTCTGAGTCTTGAGTTCGTGTTTCTTCCTGAAGTCTCTGAGTCTTGAGTTCGTGTTTCTTCCTGAAGTCTCTGAGTCTTGAGTTCGTGTTTCTTCCTGAAGTCTCTGAGTCTTGAGTTCGTGTTTCTTCCTGAAGTCTCTGTGAGTCTTGAGTTCGTGTTTCTTCCTGAAGTCTCTCTGAGTCTTGAGTTCGTGTTTCTTCCTGAAGTCTCTGAGTCTTGAGTTCGTGTTTCTTCCTGAAGTCTCTGAGTCTTGAGTTCGTGTTTCTTCCTGAAGTCTCTGAGTCTTGAGTTCGTGTTTCTTCCTGAAGTCTCTGAGTCTTGAGTTCGTGTTTCTTCCTGAAGTCTCCGTGAGCCTCCAGGTGAGTCTTGAGTTCGTGTTTCTTCCTAAAGTCTCTGTGAGTCTTGAGTTCGTGTTTCTTCCTAAAGTCTCTGTGAGTCTTGAGTTCGTGTTTCTTCCTGAAGTCTCTGTGAGTCTTGAGTTCGTGTTTCTTCCTGAAGTCTCTGAGTCTTGAGTTCGTGTTTCTTCCTGAAGTCTCTGAGTCTTGAGTTCGTGTTTCTTCCTGAAGTCTCTCTGAGTCTTGAGTTCGTGTTTCTTCCTGAAGTCTCTGAGTCTTGAGTTCGTGTTTCTTCCTGAAGTCTCTCTGAGTCTTGAGTTCGTGTTTCTTCCTGAAGTCTCTGAGTCTTGAGTTCGTGTTTCTTCCTGAAGTCTCTGTGAGTCTTGAGTTCGTGTTTCTTCCTGAAGTCTCTGAGTCTTGAGTTCGTGTTTCTTCCTGAAGTCTCTGAGTCTTGAGTTCGTGTTTCTTCCTGAAGTCTGTGAGTCTTGAGTTCGTGTTTCTTCCTGAAGTCTCTGTGAGTCTTGAGTTCGTGTTTCTCCCTGAAGTCTCTGAGTCTTGAGTTCGTGTTTCTTCCTGAAGTCTGTGAGTCTTGAGTTCGTGTTTCTTCCTGAAGTCTCTCTGAGTCTTGAGTTCGTGTTTCTCCCTGAAGTCTCTGAGTCTTGAGTTCGTGTTTCTTCCTAAAGTCTCTGTGAGTCTTGAGTTCGTGTTTCTTCCTGAAGTCTCTGTGAGTCTTGAGTTCGTGTTTCTTCCTAAAGTCTCTGTGAGTCTTGAGTTCGTGTTTCTTCCTAAAGTCTCTGTGAGTCTTGAGTTCGTGTTTCTTCCTGAAGTCTCTGAGTCTTGAGTTCGTGTTTCTTCCTGAAGTCTCTGTGAGTCTTGAGTTCGTGTTTCTTCCTAAAGTCTCTGTGAGTCTTGAGTTCGTGTTTCTTCCTGAAGTCTCTGAGTCTTGAGTTCGTGTCACTTCCTGAAGTCTCCGTGAGCCTCCAGGTGAGTCTTGAGTTCGTGTTTCTTCCTAAAGTCTCTGTGAGTCTTGAGTTCGTGTTTCTTCCTAAAGTCTCTGTGAGTCTTGAGTTCGTGTTTCTTCCTGAAGTCTCTGAGTCTTGAGTTCGTGTCACTTCCTGAAGTCTCCGTGAGCCTCCAGGTGAGTCTTGAGTTCGTGTTTCTTCCTGAAGTCTCCGTGCGCCTCCAGGTGAGCCTTGACTTCGTGTTTCTTCCTGAAGTCTCCGTGAGCCTCCAGGTGAGTCTTGAGTTCGTGTTTCTTCCTGAAGTCTCCGTGAGCCTCCAGGTGAGTCTTGAGTTCGTGTCACTTCCTGAAGTCTCCGTGAGCCTCCAGGTGAGTCTTGAGTTCGTGTTTCTTCCTGAAGTCTCTGAGTCTTGAGTTCGTGTTTCTTCCTGAAGTCTCCGTGAGCCTCCAGGTGAGTCTTGAGTTCGTGTTTCTTCCTGAAGTCTCTGTGAGTCTTGAGTTCGTGTTTCTTCCTGAAGTCTCTGTGAGTCTTGAGTTCGTGTCACTTCCTGAAGTCTCTGTGAGTCTTGAGTTCGTGTTTCTTCCTGAAGTCTCCGTGAGCCTCCAGGTGAGCCTTGAGTTCGTGTCACTTCCTGAAGTCTCCGTGAGCCTCCAGGTGAGCCTTGAGTTCGTGTCACTTCCTGAAGTCTCCGTGAGCCTCCAGGTGAGTCTTGAGTTCGTGTTTCTTCCTGAAGTCTCCGTGCGCCTCCAGGTGAGTCTTGAGTTCGTGTTTCTTCCTGAAGTCTCCGTGAGCCTCCAGGTGAGCCTTGAGTTCGTGTTTCTTCCTGAAGTCTCCGTGAGCCTCCAGGTGAGTCTTGAGTTCGTGTTTCTTCCTGAAGTCTCCGTGAGCCTCCAGGTGAGTCTTGAGTTCGTGTCACTTCCTGAAGTCTCCGTGCGCCTCCAGGTGAGTCTTGAGTTCGTGTCACTTCCTGAAGTCTCCGTGAGCCTCCAGGTGAGTCTTGAGTTCGTGTTTCTTCCTGAAGTCTCCGTGAGCCTCCAGGTGAGTCTTGAGTTCGTGTTTCTTCCTGAAGTCTCCGTGAGCCTCCAGGTGAGTCTTGAGTTCGTGTCACTTCCTGAAGTCTCCGTGAGCCTCCAGGTGAGCCTTGAGTTCGTGTTTCTTCCTGAAGTCTCCGTGTGCCTCCAGGTGAGTCTTGAGTTCGTGTTTCTTCCTGAAGTCTCCGTGTGCCTCCAGGTGAGCCTTGAGTTCGTGTTTCTTCCTGAAGTCTCCGTGTGCCTCCAGGTGAGTCTTGAGTTCGTGTTTCTTCCTGAAGTCTCCGTGTGCCTCCAGGTGAGCCTTGAGTTCGTGTTTCTTCCTGAAGTCTCCGTGTGCCTCCAGGTGAGTCTTGAGTTCGTGTTTCTTCCTGAAGTCTCCGTGCGCCTCCAGGTGAGCCTTGAGTTCGTGTTTCTTCCTGAAGTCTCCGTGAGCCTCCAGGTGAGTCTTGAGTTCGTGTTTCTTCCTGAAGTCTCCGTGAGCCTCCAGGTGAGTCTTGAGTTCGTGTCACTTCCTGAAGTCTCCGTGAGCCTCCAGGTGAGTCTTGAGTTCGTGTTTCTTCCTGAAGTCTCCGTGCGCCTCCAGGTGAGCCTTGAGTTCGTGTTTCTTCCTGAAGTCTCCGTGAGCCTCCAGGTGAGCCTTGAGTTCGTGTCACTTCCTGAAGTCTCCGTGCGCCTCCAGGTGAGTCTTGAGTTCGTGTTTCTTCCTGAAGTCTCCGTGAGCCTCCAGGTGAGTCTTGAGTTCGTGTCACTTCCTGAAGTCTCCGTGAGCCTCCAGGTGAGTCTTGAGTTCGTGTTTCTTCCTGAAGTCTCCGTGAGCCTCCAGGTGAGTCTTGAGTTCGTGTTTCTTCCTGAAGTCTCCGTGAGCCTCCAGGTGAGTCTTGAGTTCGTGTTTCTTCCTGAAGTCTCCGTGAGCCTCCAGGTGAGCCTTGAGTTCGTGTTTCTTCCTGAAGTCTCCGTGAGCCTCCAGGTGAGTCTTGAGTTCGTGTCACTTCCTGAAGTCTCCGTGAGCCTCCAGGTGAGTCTTGAGTTCGTGTTTCTTCCTGAAGTCTCCGTGCGCCTCCAGGTGAGTCTTGAGTTCGTGTCACTTCCTGAAGTCTCTGTGAGCCTTGAGTTCGTGTCACTTCCTGAAGTCTCCGTGAGCCTCCAGGTGAGTCTTGAGTTCGTGTTTCTTCCTGAAGTCTCCGTGAGTCTTGAGTTCGTGTTTCTTCCTGAAGTCTCCGTGAGCCTCCAGGTGAGCCTTGAGTTCGTGTCACTTCCTGAAGTCTCCGTGAGCCTCCAGGTGAGCCTTGAGTTCGTGTCACTTCCTGAAGTCTCCGTGAGCCTCCAGGTGAGTCTTGAGTTCGTGTCACTTCCTGAAGTCTCCGTGAGCCTCCAGGTGAGTCTTGAGTTCGTGTTTCTTCCTGAAGTCTCCGTGAGCCTCCAGGTGAGTCTTGAGTTCGTGTCACTTCCTGAAGTCTGCGTGAGCCTCCAGGTGAGTCTTGAGTTCGTGTTTCTTCCTGAAGTCTCCGTGCGCCTCCAGGTGAGTCTTGAGTTCGTGTTTCTTCCTGAAGTCTCCGTGCGCCTCCAGGTGAGCCTTGAGTTCGTGTCACTTCCTGAAGTCTCCGTGCGCCTCCAGGTGAGTCTTGAGTTCGTGTCACTTCCTGAAGTCTCCGTGAGCCTCCAGGTGAGTCTTGAGTTCGTGTCACTTCCTGAAGTCTCCGTGAGCCTCCAGGTGAGCCTTGAGTTCGTGTTTCTTCCTGAAGTCTCCGTGAGCCTCCAGGTGAGCCTTGAGTTCGTGTCACTTCCTGAAGTCTCCGTGAGCCTCCAGGTGAGTCTTGAGTTCGTGTCACTTCCTGAAGTCTCCGTGAGCCTCCAGGTGAGCCTTGAGTTCGTGTTTCTTCCTGAAGTCTCCGTGAGCCTCCAGGTGAGTCTTGAGTTCGTGTCTCTTCCTGAAGTCTCCGTGAGCCTCCAGGTGAGTCTTGAGTTCGTGTCTCTTCCTGAAGTCTCCGTGAGCCTCCAGGTGAGTCTTGAGTTCGTGTTTCTTCCTGAAGTCTCCGTGAGCCTCCAGGTGAGTCTTGAGTTCGTGTCTCTTCCTGAAGTCTCCGTGAGCCTCCAGGTGAGCCTTGAGTTCGTGTTTCTTCCTGAAGTCTCCGTTAGCCTCCAGGTGAGTCTTGAGTTCGTGTTTCTTCCTGAAGTCTCCGTGAGCCTCCAGGTGAGTCTTGAGTTCGTGTCACTTCCTGAAGTCTCCGTGCGCCTCCAGGTGAGTCTTGAGTTCGTGTTTCTTCCTGAAGTCTCCGTGAGCCTCCAGGTGAGTCTTGAGTTCGTGTCACTTCCTGAAGTCTCCGTGAGCCTCCAGGTGAGTCTTGAGTTCGTGTTTCTTCCTGAAGTCTCCGTGAGCCTCCAGGTGAGTCTTGAGTTCGTGTTTCTTCCTGAAGTCTCCGTGAGCCTTGAGTTCGTGTTTCTTCCTGAAGTCTCCGTGCGCCTCCAGGTGAGCCTTGAGTTCGTGTTTCTTCCTGAAGTCTCCGTGAGCCTCCAGGTGAGTCTTGAGTTCGTGTTTCTTCCTGAAGTCTCCGTGAGCCTCCAGGTGAGTCTTGAGTTCGTGTCACTTCCTGAAGTCTCCGTGAGCCTCCAGGTGAGTCTTGAGTTCGTGTCACTTGCTGAAGTCTCCGTGAGCCTCCAGGTGAGTCTTGAGTTCGTGTTTCTTCCTGAAGTCTCCGTGAGCCTCCAGGTGAGTCTTGAGTTCGTGTTTCTTCCTGAAGTCTCCGTGAGCCTCCAGGTGAGCCTTGAGTTTGTGTCACTTCCTGAAGTCTCCGTGAGCCTCCAGGTGAGTCTTGAGTTCGTGTTTCTTCCTGAAGTCTCCGTGAGCCTCCAGGTGAGCCTTGAGTTCGTGTTTCTTCCTGAAGTCTCCGTGAGCCTCCAGGTGAGCCTTGAGTTCGTGTTTCTTCCTGAAGTCTCCGTGAGCCTCCAGGTGAGTCTTGAGTTCGTGTCACTTCCTGAAGTCTCCGTGAGCCTCCAGGTGAGTCTTGAGTTCGTGTTTCTTCCTGAAGTCCCCGTGAGCCTCCAGGTGAGTCTTGAGTTCGTGTTTCTTCCTGAAGTCTCCGTGAGCCTCCAGGTGAGTCTTGAGTTCGTGTTTCTTCCTGAAGTCTCCGTGAGCCTCCAGGTGAGTCTTGAGTTCGTGTTTCTTCCTGAAGTCTCCGTGCGCCTCCAGGTGAGTCTTGAGTTCGTGTTTCTTCCTGAAGTCTCCGTGAGCCTCCAGGTGAGTCTTGAGTTCGTGTTTCTTCCTGAAGTCTCCGTGCGCCTCCAGGTGAGTCTTGAGTTCGTGTCACTTCCTGAAGTCTCCGTGAGCCTCCAGGTGAGTCTTGAGTTCGTGTTTCTTCCTGAAGTCTCCGTGAGCCTCCAGGTGAGTCTTGAGTTCGTGTTTCTTCCTGAAGTCTCCGTGAGCCTCCAGGTGAGTCTTGAGTTCGTGTCACTTCCTGAAGTCTCCGTGAGCCTCCAGGTGAGTCTTGAGTTCGTGTCTCTTCCTGAAGTCTCCGTGAGCCTCCAGGTGAGTCTTGAGTTCGTGTCACTTCCTGAAGTCTCCGTGAGCCTCCAGGTGAGTCTTGAGTTCGTGTTTCTTCCTGAAGTCTCCGTGAGCCTCCAGGTGAGTCTTGAGTTCGTGTCACTTCCTGAAGTCTCCGTGAGCCTCCAGGTGAGTCTTGAGTTCGTGTCACTTGCTGAAGTCTCCGTGAGCCTCCAGGTGAGTCTTGAGTTCGTGTTTCTTCCTGAAGTCTCCGTGAGCCTCCAGGTGAGTCTTGAGTTCGTGTTTCTTCCTGAAGTCTCCGTGAGCCTCCAGGTGAGCCTTGAGTTTGTGTCACTTCCTGAAGTCTCCGTGAGCCTCCAGGTGAGTCTTGAGTTCGTGTTTCTTCCTGAAGTCTCCGTGAGCCTCCAGGTGAGCCTTGAGTTCGTGTTTCTTCCTGAAGTCTCCGTGAGCCTCCAGGTGAGCCTTGAGTTCGTGTTTCTTCCTGAAGTCTCCGTGAGCCTCCAGGTGAGTCTTGAGTTCGTGTCACTTCCTGAAGTCTCCGTGAGCCTCCAGGTGAGTCTTGAGTTCGTGTTTCTTCCTGAAGTCCCCGTGAGCCTCCAGGTGAGTCTTGAGTTCGTGTTTCTTCCTGAAGTCTCCGTGAGCCTCCAGGTGAGTCTTGAGTTCGTGTTTCTTCCTGAAGTCTCCGTGAGCCTCCAGGTGAGTCTTGAGTTCGTGTTTCTTCCTGAAGTCTCCGTGCGCCTCCAGGTGAGTCTTGAGTTCGTGTTTCTTCCTGAAGTCTCCGTGAGCCTCCAGGTGAGTCTTGAGTTCGTGTTTCTTCCTGAAGTCTCCGTGCGCCTCCAGGTGAGTCTTGAGTTCGTGTCACTTCCTGAAGTCTCCGTGAGCCTCCAGGTGAGTCTTGAGTTCGTGTTTCTTCCTGAAGTCTCCGTGAGCCTCCAGGTGAGTCTTGAGTTCGTGTTTCTTCCTGAAGTCTCCGTGAGCCTCCAGGTGAGTCTTGAGTTCGTGTCACTTCCTGAAGTCTCCGTGAGCCTCCAGGTGAGTCTTGAGTTCGTGTCTCTTCCTGAAGTCTCCGTGAGCCTCCAGGTGAGTCTTGAGTTCGTGTCACTTCCTGAAGTCTCCGTGAGCCTCCAGGTGAGTCTTGAGTTCGTGTTTCTTCCTGAAGTCTCCGTGAGCCTCCAGGTGAGTCTTGAGTTCGTGTCACTTCCTGAAGTCTCCGTGAGCCTCCAGGTGAGTCTTGAGTTCGTGTTTCTTCCTGAAGTCTCCGTGAGCCTCCAGGTGAGTCTTGAGTTCGTGTTTCTTCCTGAAGTCTCCGTGAGCCTCCAGGTGAGCCTTGAGTTCGTGTTTCTTCCTGAAGTCTCCGTGAGCCTCCAGGTGAGTCTTGAGTTCGTGTTTCTTCCTGAAGTCTCCGTGAGCCTCCAGGTGAGTCTTGAGTTCGTGTCACTTCCTGAAGTCTCCGTGAGCCTCCAGGTGAGCCTTGAGTTCGTGTTTCTTCCTGAAGTCTCCGTGAGCCTCCAGGTGAGCCTTGAGTTCGTGTTTCTTCCTGAAGTCTCCGTGAGCCTCCAGGTGAGTCTTGAGTTCGTGTGTCTTCCTGAAGTCTCCGTGAGCCTCCAGGTGAGTCTTGAGTTCGTGTTTCTTCCTGAAGTCTCCGTGAGCCTCCAGGTGAGCCTTGAGTTCGTGTTTCTTCCTGAAGTCTCCGTGCGCCTCCAGGTGAGTCTTGAGTTCGTGTTTCTTCCTGAAGTCTCCGTGCGCCTCCAGGTGAGCCTTGAGTTCGTGTCACTTCCTGAAGTCTCCGTGAGCCTCCAGGTGAGTCTTGAGTTCGTGTTTCTTCCTGAAGTCTCCGTGAGCCTCCAGGTGAGTCTTGAGTTCGTGTCACTTCCTGAAGTCTCCGTGAGCCTCCAGGTGAGCCTTGAGTTCGTGTCACTTCCTGAAGTCTCCGTGAGCCTCCAGGTGAGTCTTGAGTTCGTGTTTCTTCCTGAAGTCTCCGTGAGCCTCCAGGTGAGCCTTGAGTTCGTGTTTCTTCCTGAAGTCTCCGTGAGCCTCCAGGTGAGTCTTGAGTTCGTGTTTCTTCCTGAAGTCTCCGTGCGCCTCCAGGTGAGTCTTGAGTTCGTGTTTCTTCCTGAAGTCTCCGTGAGCCTCCAGGTGAGTCTTGAGTTCGTGTCACTTCCTGAAGTCTCCGTGAGCCTCCAGGTGAGTCTTGAGTTCGTGTTTCTTCCTGAAGTCTCCGTGAGCCTCCAGGTGAGCCTTGAGTTCGTGTTTCTTCCTGAAGTCTCCGTGAGCCTCCAGGTGAGCCTTGAGTTCGTGTTTCTTCCTGAAGTCTCCGTGAGCCTCCAGGTGAGTCTTGAGTTCGTGTTTCTTCCTGAAGTCTCCGTGAGCCTCCAGGTGAGTCTTGAGTTCGTGTTTCTTCCTGAAGTCTCCGTGAGCCTCCAGGTGAGTCTTGAGTTCGTGTCACTTCCTGAAGTCTCCGTGAGCCTCCAGGTGAGTCTTGAGTTCGTGTCACTTCCTGAAGTCTCCGTGAGCCTCCAGGTGAGTCTTGAGTTCGTGTCACTTCCTGAAGTCTCCGTGAGCCTCCAGGTGAGCCTTGAGTTCGTGTTTCTTCCTGAAGTCTCCGTGAGCCTCCAGGTGAGTCTTGAGTTCGTGTTTCTTCCTGAAGTCTCCGTGAGCCTCCAGGTGAGTCTTGAGTTCGTGTTTCTTCCTGAAGTCTCCGTGAGCCTCCAGGTGAGTCTTGAGTTCGTGTCACTTCCTGAAGTCTCCGTGAGCCTCCAGGTGAGCCTTGAGTTCGTGTTTCTTCCTGAAGTCTCCGTGTGCCTCCAGGTGAGCCGTGAGTTCGTGTTTCTTCCTGAAGTCTCCGTGAGCCTCCAGGTGAGTCTTGAGTTCGTGTTTCTTCCTGAAGCCTCCGTGAGCCTCCAGGTGAGTCTTGAGTTCGTGTTTCTTCCTGAAGTCTCCGTGATCCTCCAGGTGAGTCTTGAGTTCGTGTTTCTTCCTGAAGTCTCCGTGAGCCTCCAGGTGAGCCTTGAGTTCGTGTCACTTCCTGAAGTCTCCGTGAGCCTCCAGGTGAGTCTTGAGTTCGTGTCACTTCCTGAAGTCTCCGTGCGCCTCCAGGTGAGTCTTGAGTTCGTGTTTCTTCCTGAAGTCTCCGTGAGCCTCCAGGTGAGTCTTGAGTTCGTGTTTCTTCCTGAAGTCTCCGTGAGCCTCCAGGTGAGTCTTGAGTTCGTGTTTCTTCCTGAAGTCTCCGTGAGCCTCCAGGTGAGTCTTGAGTTCGTGTTTCTTCCTGAAGTCTCCGTGAGCCTCCAGGTGAGTCTTGAGTTCGTGTTTCTTCCTGAAGTCTCCGTGCGCCTCCAGGTGAGCCTTGAGTTCGTGTTTCTTCCTGAAGTCTCCGTGAGCCTCCAGGTGAGCCTTGAGTTCGTGTTTCTTCCTGAAGTCTCCGTGAGCCTCCAGGTGAGTCTTGAGTTCGTGTTTCTTCCTGAAGTCTCCGTGAGCCTCCAGGTGAGCCTTGAGTTCGTGTCTCTTCCTGAAGTCTGCGTGAGCCTCCAGGTGAGTCTTGAGTTCGTGTTTCTTCCTGAAGCCTCCGTGAGCCTCCAGGTGAGTCTTGAGTTCGTGTTTCTTCCTGAAGTCTCCGTGAGCCTCCAGGTGAGTCTTGAGTTCGTGTCACTTCCTGAAGTCTCCGTGAGCCTCCAGGTGAGCCTTGAGTTCGTGTTTCTTCCTGAAGTCTCCGTGAGCCTCCAGGTGAGTCTTGAGTTCGTGTTTCTTCCTGAAGTCTCCGTGAGCCTCCAGGTGAGCCTTGAGTTCGTGTTTCTTCCTGAAGTCTCCGTGCGCCTCCAGGTGAGTCTTGAGTTCGTGTCACTCTCTGAAGTCTCCGTGCGCCTCCAGGTGAGTCTTGAGTTCGTGTTTCTTCCTGAAGTCTCCGTGCGCCTCCAGGTGAGTCTTGAGTTCGTGTCACTCTCTGAAGTCTCCGTGCGCCTCCAGGTGAGTCTTGAGTTCGTGTTTCTTCCTGAAGCCTCCGTGAGCCTCCAGGTGAGCCTTGAGTTCGTGTTTCTTCCTGAAGTCTCCGTGAGCCTCCAGGTGAGCCTTGAGTTCGTGTTTCTTCCTGAAGTCTCCGTGAGCCTCCAGGTGAACCTTGAGTTCGTGTCACTTCCTGAAGTCTCCGTGAGCCTCCAGGTGAGTCTTGAGTTCGTGTTTCTTCCTGAAGTCTCCGTGCGCCTCCAGGTGAGTCTTGAGTTCGTGTTTCTTCCTGAAGTCTCCGTGCGCCTCCAGGTGAGTCTTGAGTTCGTGTTTCTTCCTGAAGTCTCCGTGCGCCTCCAGGTGAGTCTTGAGTTCGTGTTTCTTCCTGAAGTCTCCGTGAGCCTCCAGGTGAGTCTTGAGTTCGTGTCACTTCCTGAAGTCTCCGTGAGCCTCCAGGTGAGTCTTGAGTTCGTGTCACTTCCTGAAGTCTCCGTGAGCCTCCAGGTGAGTCTTGAGTTCGTGTTTCTTCCTGAAGTCTCCGTGAGCCTCCAGGTGAGTCTTGAGTTCGTGTCACTTGCTGAAGTCTCCGTGCGCCTCCAGGTGAGCCTTGAGTTCGTGTTTCTTCCTGAAGTCTCCGTGAGCCTCCAGGTGAGTCTTGAGTTCGTGTCACTTCCTGAAGTCTCCGTGCGCCTCCAGGTGAGCCTTGAGTTCGTGTTTCTTCCTGAAGTCTCCGTGAGCCTCCAGGTGAGTCTTGAGTTCGTGTCACTTCCTGAAGTCTCCGTGCGCCTCCAGGTGAGCCTTGAGTTCGTGTTTCTTCCTGAAGTCTCCGTGCGCCTCCAGGTGAGTCTTGAGTTCGTGTTTCTTCCTGAAGCCTCCGTGAGCCTCCAGGTGAGTCTTGAGTTCGTGTTTCTTCCTGAAGCGGGCCTCACACACGGGGCAGGCCGGGTGCACGTGCTTCAGGTGCCGCGACACGTCGGAGCTGGTCTTGAACTCTTTCTCGCAGACGGAGCAGCTGAAGCGCTTCTCGCCCGTGTGACTCGTCATGTGTCGGTCCAGGTGACGCTTGTCGGCGAAGTCTTTCTCGCACACGGAGCAGCTGAAGGGTTTCTCTCCCGTGTGGATCATCGAGTGCAGCTTCAGACTGTGTTTGACGGAGAAGTCTTTCTCACAGACGGAGCACCTGAAGGGTTTCTGCCCCGTGTGGTTCATCATGTGGATGGCGAGGCCTCGTTTCAGAGCGAAGCCTTTGTCGCAGACGGAGCACCTGAAGGGTTTCTCTCCCGTGTGGATCCTCGTGTGTAGCTTCAGACTCTTCTTCTCAGTGAAAGACTTGTCACACACGGAGCAGCAGAAGGGCTTCTCCCCCGTGTGGATCCTGTGATGAACCTCCAGGTGGTTTTTGGTCCGAAAGCCTTTGTCGCAGAAGGAGCACCTGAAGGGCCTCTCTCCGCTGTGGCTCTTCATGTGGATGGCGATGTTTCCTTTGAGTTTGAAGCTTTTGCCGCAGACCGGACACTTGTGAGGCCGCTCCCTGCTGTGGACCGCAGTGTGTCTCTGTAAGTCCCCCTCACACCTGAACCTCTTGTCACAGGCGGAGCAGCTGAAGGGCCTGAGCACCTCTGTGATCAGCGCCGCCTGGTCCAGGCTGTCGTCGTCCTCGTGCGTCTTCACGTGAGCGCGGAGTTTGGTCTTGTCTCCGAAACGCTTGTCACAAATGGGACAAACGTGCGGCCTGGTCCGAGGCGTGGACTCGGCTTTCTCCTCTTCTCCTTCGTCCGTGACGTGATGGACGAGCCTCAGGTGTTGGGCCAGGTTTCCCTTCAGTGTGCAGCCTTTGTTACAGACCGGACACCTGAACGGCTTCTGTCCCGTGTGCATCAGGATGTGTCTCTGTAAGGAGGACGTCCAGCGGAACCTCTTCCCGCACTCCGAGCAGCTGTATGGCTTCTTGTTTCCTGTTTCTGGAGCCGGGTCCACAGCGCCCCCGTGTGTCCGCAGATGCTCGTTCAGATCCGCCTTGTTTGGGAACTGTTTCTCACAGACGGCGCAGACGTGATGAGCGTAGCGCAGGTGCCGCGTCAGGATGGCGTTTCCCTGAAAGCTTTTCCCGCAGGCGGAGCATTTGTGCGGCGTCTCGCGTCTGTGCACGTTCGACACGTGTCTCAGTAAGTCCGACTTTCGCCTGTAGCTCCGGTCGCAGTCGGAGCAGCCGAAAGGTTTGGCCTCGGGGCTGATCATGGCGAAGCTGCGTTTGGCCGGAGCCGGGTGTTGGCTGTAGTCGTCTGAGCGGTCGGTGTCGGAGCTGTCGCTGTCGGAGCCTCTGTCCTGGGTCTGTGTGAGCGGGTCTCTGTCCTGGGTCTGTGTGAGCAGGTCCTGGGTCTGTGTGAGCCGGTCTCTGTCCTGGGTCTGTGTGAGCCGGTCCTGGGTCTGTGTGAGCCGGTCTCTGTCCTGGGTCTGTGTGAGCCGGTCTCTGTCCTGGTCTCTGTCCTGGGTCTGTGTGAGCCGGTCTCTGTCCTGGGTCTGTGTGAGCCGGTCTCTGTCCTGGTCTCTGTCCTGGGTCTGTGTGAGCCGGTCTCTGTCCTGGGTCTGTGTGAGCCGGTCTCTGTCCTGGTCTCTGTCCAGGTTCTGCTGAAGCTCACTCTTGTCCTCCTCGTCCTCAGTTTTCACCGTGACCACGTGGAAAGGAAGCTCCTCCTCCGGCTCCAGTTTGACGCCCGGGGACGGCGGCTCGTCTTTGATCTGCGGCGGCTCCGATCTGCAGAGAAACACATTCACACTTTCATGTAGTGGATTCTGTGTTTGCTGCAGGACTAAACCATGTCCGTGTTTGTGTTATAGGAAAACAGCTCACATATGATATATATTTTATACATATTTAGGCTCTACAGTTAGAGACTGGTGCAGGTCTTACCATGTCTGTGAGGTCATGCGTGTTCGCTGCTGTCTATCTACAGCTTACATGATTCTGAAGTCATGCCAAGGTGGCGCTAGATCCTCTGACAATAAAAAACACGAACAAGCGATATATAAACTTCGCTTCGTAGCTGAATAACTATTCAAAACCTTCACAAATGAGGCTTCATTCTGTATCTGCCTCTCATGAAGGTCAATGTCCCCGAGTAACTTCAGCTTCATTATATTGTGATTGTTCTGTTTGACCGAGTCTGTTTTGATAAGCCACACTGTCCAACTGTGTTTTTGCCATTGTATTCTGCATCAATACACAGTGTAACGGGTGACGCCTTTCAAGATTTACCATTAAAATAGTTTGAGCCATTGTAATGTGTGTTTGGGAACCGCTGTCTTATCTAAGTTTAGTTCTGTTTTGTTTTTAGGGTAAAACAGCTGCATGTAAGAGCGGACTGACTCAGTGTTCTTGTTTTTGTTGTTTTGTCTTTGTCACGATCGCCTGTATCTATTCCGAGTGTGTGTCGGTGTGTTGTCCTGCAGTTTGCTGTGCCCTGAGTGAACCAGTTCCCGGTCCGCCCTTTGTGCAGTGGATCTTATCGGGTTTGAACTGATGGTGAACAGAGCGATCAAGTCATCATATCCATGTTGGGAATAAATCACTGTCTAACTTGAGTATCTCACCCTAACCTGTAACAGCACAGAAGAAAAGAAAACATCGGACCTACATCACGTGAGAAAATGTGCTCGGTTCAGGCGGGGGTTAAGAGGTTAAACTAAACTTCAGGGTCAGTCCTGACTCTGGAGGATCGTCATCGTGACTGAGCTGAAGCACAAACATAACATCACAATAACAAACACTGACCTGAGTGAGTCCCGCTCCAGCTTCACCTCCGCCATGTGTCTGTGATTTCTGTTATGACACGTTAGCCACAGTTAGCTCCGGTTAGCTCCCGTTAGCTCCGGTTAGCTCCGGTTAGCTCCGGTTAGCTACAGCTAGCATTGTGGCTGAGGATCGATGAATGAATCATTTCAAACATAATCCGTGTTTGATGTTTCATAACCGGAGCCAAACATCAGCTCGAGCCGATAATCGGAATAAAACGTCTTCTGTTTTCAAATGTTCCGACATGCTAACCGTTAGCCTAGCCAGGAGCTGTAGCGCCGCCTCTTCTTCTGCTCTGACAGAGCCAGGCCAGGTGGTGCTCCCCCTAGTGTCTTCATGCGGTAGCACCGGGAGAGCACGAGGACCTTTGTTTTTCCATGTGTTTATGAATAAATGTGTCTTTATTTTACTCATGTAGGAGCAGTTTTATTTCGTTAGGTCTGTGTTTTTAAGCTAAACTGTGTGTGTTTCCTGTTTTTCAGTTTTGCTCTGTGATTTAGTGATGAAACTAAAACTATATATGGATCTGTTTCTTCCTCTGGTATTTTCTGCCTCATTAGTTTGTTTATAGATGGTGTTTATTGCCGAGTCGTTTAGTTGCAGGATTACCAGTTTATGCCATAGCAGAGAGTTCACATGTTATACTGTTGTAGCCGCTCAGTATTCTCCCTTCGTTTGACCACACACACATTCACCCATATGCATCTTTTAGATTTGGGTAAAGCCAAACTGGAGACGATGTGCTCGGTTCGGGTGGGGGTTAAGAGCTTACATGTGTTATTGGTTTTCATTGTTTGTGATGTTGTATGTTTGTGTTGTTTGTTATTGTTTGTTGTTTGTTATTGTTTGTTATTGTTTGTGATGTTGTATGTTTGTGTTGTTTGTTATTGTTTGTTATGTTGTATGTTTGTGTTGTTTGTTATTGTTTGTTGTTTGTTATTGTTTGTTATTGTTTGTGATGTTGTATGTTTGTGTTGTTTGTTATTGTTTGTTATGTTGTATGTTTGTGTCGTCCGCACAAACATGTTTCTTTTTTATCTTTATCTAATAAAACTACATAATAAAGCCCTGCCTCACGTGCACACAGCGCCTCCTGCTGGTGACCCGGCTCTGGATGAAAAACAGTCCTGTGTTTTGTTGTGGCTCCACTTCCGTCTCTTTCTGCAAAGAGCTAGACTTAAACCAGGACCCAGGAATAGAACCCGAGACCCAGGACCAGCCCGAGCCCCGCTCTGAAACCCGCTCAGCCCAGGTAAGAGCGCTCTCTGCCCGGACACAGCCGCTACAGCCCCCGGGGACCGACCTCCGGCTGATCGGGGCTACCGGAGCTAATGCTAACGCTAATGCTAACGCTAATGCTAATGCTAATGGTAACGGTAACGGCCGCGGAGCTGACCTACTTTAGCGCGGGTTCAGCGGGTTCACGGGGGCTGCGGGTTCACGGGGGCTGCGGGTTCACGGGGGCTGCGGGTTCACGGGGGCTGCGGGTTCACGGGGGCTGCGGGTTCACGGGGGTTGCAGGCGGGTTTGGGACAGGGTTTAAGACATTAATACTAGTCCAGTAGGGCGACAGTGGCACAGATGGTAAAGAGGGTCGTCTCATGATCGGAAGGTCGGGGATTCGAATCCCACCTCCTGAAAGTGCACATTGTCGTTGTGTCCTTGGGCAAGACACTTCACCCACATTGCCCCCAGTGTCTGCGTACACTGGTGTATGAATGAGAGCATGAATGGGTGAGTGGATCCTTGCTGTAAAGCGCTTTGAGTGCCTAATGTAGGTGGAAAAGCGCTATATAAGTTGAGACCATTTACCATTCCAAGTTTAATATCTGAAAGGCCGACAGTTTAGTCATATTTACCCCCTTAACCCCAATCTGAACCCAGCACATTTTCTCCAATTTTCTAAAAGCTTCTTGAAAAAAGCGTCAAAAATGAGGTCGAAACTGCAACAAAAAAGACAAAAACAAAGTTAAAAAGTGATGAAAAAGAAACAAAAGAGCCACAACAACACAGTGAATAAGCAACAGTAAAAGTAACATCTGGAACAGCAGCCTGTACAGTGTCAGGAGCCTCTGTAAATAATATATATTTATGTGTATAATGTCTCTGTTTATCCCCATTCTACTGTGTGAGTCACAGGACAAACAGATGTTGTTCAACTGAACATCTGCCGACGCTCATCTGGACTTTAAGTTTTTCTGGAGGCTTCTTTCACCTGAACTTTACACTTATGTAGAGTCTTATGTATTATTATTATGTAATCTGTAATATATAATATAAATATATAAATGTAATGTAACTTTGAAATAGTTTTATGTTTTATTCTTTAAAACAGCCGATACTGACACATTTACAGGATCATTGAACTGTCACATAAACTCTAATCTAATTAAAAACAAACAGCTTTACCCAAATCTGAAACCTTCCTACAGCCTCCAGGCCGGTGCGACGCCTCATTTGAAAGCTAAGACCTACAAGACTGATGTTAGATTTTCACAGCTGCAACTGTCGATTATTTTTACGATGAATCGCTGTGAATGTTTATCACATGAAGTTAAAGCGGCGCCGCCTGAGGCTACACTTAAAGTGAATGTTTATCACATGAAGCTAAAGCGGCGCCGCCTGAGGCTACACTTAAAGTGAATGTTTATCACATGAAGCTAAAGCGGCGCCGCCTGAGGCTACACTTAAAGTGAATGTTTATCACATGAAGCTAAAGCGGCGCCGCCTGAGGCTACACTTAAAGTGAATGTTTATCACATGAAGCTAAAGCGGCGCCGCCTGAGGCTACACTTAAAGGGAATGTTTATCACATGAAGCTAAAGCGGCGCCGCCTGAGGCTACACTTAAAGGGAATGTTTATCACATGAAGCTAAAGCGGCGCCGCCTGAGGCTACACTTAAAGTGTTTCCCAGAAAGCGACTCATCGATGACTAAAATAGTCGCCGACTATTTCAATAATTGATAAGTCGTCGATTCATCAATTTCAGCCCAAAGATGTTGGTGTTTTCTTGCCTTGTTTCTGCATCGTCACTTTGTCGTGGCTTTTCTGTCACGTTTCTGTTTTTGTTGCTTTTTTCCTCTTTTACATTTGTTTTTGTTGCCATTGTGACACTTTTTCTGGAACCCGTTAGATTTGGGGAACGCCTGGATTCCTGGATAATATGAATAAGTGGAGAAAATGTGCAGGTTAATTAGTAGATAATAACAGACTAAGTAATTGTTGAGTGAATATGAATTAAAGGTATTATTATTATTGTTGTTGTTGTTGTTGTTGTTGTTGTTGTTGTTGTTGTTGTTGTTGTGTGAAGGTTTTGCTGTGTTTCACTGACATTAAGTCTAAGATAGAAGTGTGAGGATACTGTCTGTGTTTGAGAAACACTTCCCTCTGATCCTGCTCTAACATGTGGAGGGTTTGGGGTGACAGCAGATTGCTCGGTGTGACCTCTGACCTCTGACCTCATGGCGCTCATCTCCCTGGACGACCTGGAGGGGCTGGACGACGACATCGGCGACGACATCAGCGATGACATCACAGAGGAGCAGCCAATGGCAGACGACCATCTGCTGTCGCACTGGCAGAGGGTGGCGTCCACTCACCACGTGTCTGTGCCCGAAGGTGAGTAAGGCGAGTACTGCAAATACAAGTACTGCCTGTACCCTGTGGGGGGTGCTCCGGGAGTATGGGGTCTGGGGCCCTCGTGGTGCCCTGTGGGGGGTGCTCCGGGAGTATGGGGTCCGGGGCCCTCGTGATGCCCTGTGGGGGGTGCTCCAGGAGTGTGGGGTCTGGGGCCCTCGTGGTGCCCTGTGGGGGGTGCTCCAGGAGTGTGGGGTCTGGGGCCCTCGTGGTGCCCTGTGGGGGGTGCTCCGGGAGTATGGGGTCCGGGGCCCTCGTGGTGCCCTGTGGGGGGTGCTCCGGGAGTATGGGGTCCGGGGCCTCGTGGTGCCCTGTGGGGGGTGCTCCAGGAGTGTGGGGTCTGGGGCCCTCGTGGTGCCCTGTGGGGGGTGCTCCGGGAGTATGGGGTCCGGGGCCCTCGTGATGCCCTGTGGGGGGTGCTCCGGGAGTATGGGGTCCGGGGCCCTCGTGGTGCCCTGTGGGGGGTGCTCCGGGAGTATGGGGTCCGGGGCCCTCGTGTTGCCCTGTGGGGGGTGCTCCGGGAGTATGGGGTCCGGGGCCCTCGTGGTGCCCTGTGGGGGGTGCTCCGGGAGTATGGGGTCCGGGGCCCTCGTGGTGCCCTGTGGGGGGTGCTCCAGGAGTGTGGGGTCTGGGGCCCTCGTGGTGCCCTGTGGGGGGTGCTCCAGGAGTGTGGGGTCTGGGGCCCTCGTGGTGCCCTGTGGGGGGTGCTCCAGGAGTGTGGGGTCTGGGGCCCTCGTGGTGCCCTGTGGGGGGTGCTCCAGGAGTATGGGGTCCGGGGCCCTCGTGGTGCCCTGTGGGGGTTGCTCCGGGAGTATGGGGTCCGGGGCCCTCGTGGTGCCCTGTGGGGGGTGCTCCAGGAGTATGGGGTCCGGGGCCCTCGTGGTGCCCTGTGGGGGTTGCTCCGGGAGTATGGGGTCCGGGGCCCTCGTGGTGCCCTGTGGGGGGGCTCCGGGAGTATGGGGTCCGGGGCCCTCTGCTAAGGGCTGTCCGTTCCCTGTATGACCGCAGCAGGAGCTTGGTTCGCATTGCCGGCAGTAAGTCAGACCTGTTCCCGGTGCGTGTTGGTCTCCGCCAGGGCTGCCCTTTGTCACCGGTTCTGTTCATTACTTTTATGGACAGAGTTTCTCGGCGCAGCCAGGGGCCGGAGGGGCCGGAGGGGCCGGAGGGGCCGGAGGGCGTCCGGTTTGGGAGCCTCAGAGTCTCATCTCTGCTGTTTGCAGATGATGTTGTTCTGTTGGACCTTCAGCTGCCCTGGGGCGGTTTGCAGCCGAGTGTGTAGCGGCCGGGATGAGGATCAGCACCTCCACATCTGAGGCCATGGTTCTCCTTCCCCTCTACAGGTCGGTGGGGAGTCCTTGCCTCAAGTGGAGGAGTTCAAGTATCTCAGGTCTTGTTCACGAGTGAGGGACGGATGGAGCGTGAGATGGACAGACGGATCGGTGCGGCGTCAGCAGTGATGCGGTCGCTGTATCGGTCTGTCGTGGTGAAGAGGGAGCTGAGTCGACCCCGCCCTCACCTATGGTCATGTGATCCTCACCTATGGTCATGTGATCCTCACCTATGGTCATGTGATCCTCACCTATGGTCATGTGATCCTCACCTATGGTCATGTGATCCTCACCTATGGTCATGTGATCCTCACCTATGGTCATGAGATCCTCACCTATGGTCATGTGATCTGAGCAATGACCGAAAGGACGAGATCGCGAATACAAGCGGCCGAAATGAGTTTCCTTCGCAGGGTGGCTGGAGGAGCTCAGTTACCCGGGAGGAGCTCGGAGTAGAGTCGCTGCTCCTTCACAGCTGAGGTGGCTCGGGCATCTGTTCCGGATACCTCCTGGTCGCCTCCCGCGGGAGGTGTTCCAGGCATGTCCTAGTGGGACAAGGCCTCGTGGACCCAGGACACGCTGGTGGGACTATGTCTCCGAGCTGGCCTGGTGTCGCCTCGGGTCAGAACAGCTGGAGGAGGTGTGGCCTCGGGGTCAGAACAGCTGGAGGAGGTGTGGCCTCGGGGTCAGAACAGCTGGAGGAGGTGTGGCCTCGGGGTCAGAACAGCTGGAGGAGGTGTGGCCTCGGGGTCAGAACAGCTGGAGGAGGTGTGTGTGGATCGGGAAGTCTGGGCATCTCTGCTGAGACTGCTGCCCCCGCGACCCGGCCCCGGATAAAGCGGAAGAAAATGGATGGATGGAAATAAAATGCAAATAATATTCTGCACGTTTGTATGAGCGTAATCTGAGCCGTGATACTGATGAGCAGGTGACGCTCTGAAAGTCGTCTCCTCTGAGACTTTGACACATTTCTGTTGCTAAATGTACCATGACTGTTCAGATCAGGTTTAGCTCCATTTATTCTGAAATCTCACATTTTTACTAACATAAATAATATGCAGCCAATATGTACATTTATTTTAAATAAAAGCTTATGAGAGATTAATTCATGAAGGATAAAAATTGCTCATTTTTTTCAACCCTGTCGTTCAAAATGAAGGAGAGAAATGATCCCGGGCGAAACCACTGGTCCCGACTTTAAAGTGTGTAAATATTTTGATCACGATGAGCTCTACCTTTGTGCTGTTTTCATCATTCATTTTAATGTATATTTTTCAGAAATGACCGGCCCCATCCATGAAATGACCAGCAATCGCCAGCAGAGGGAGACGGTGCCCTACGCTCCCATCTCCTCTCATGAGAAGGTGAGCCCTCAGGAACAGCCAATCAGATCATCAGGAACTCTAACAGCCAATCAGATCACCAGGAACTCTAACAGCCAATCAGATCATCAGGAACTCTAACAGCCAATCAGATCATCAGGAACTCTAACAGCCAATCAGATCATCAGGAACTCTAACAGCCAATCAGATCATCAGGAACTCCACCACCACCAACATGGCATCACACAGGCTACAACACGTGATTCCTTTGCATGTTCATATAATAGACAAGTATCACATGTCAGCAGTCACACAAGGCAATGCTCTCAATCCTAACAAACTCTAAAACCTCCTGTCCTGGTAGTGACACAGAGTGACAGAGTGACACAGAGTGATACAGAGTGACACAGAGTGACACAGAGTGACGCAGAGTGATACAGGGATTCAGAGAATCTAAGTAAATGCATGAACCATCCTCTCACTCCTTCAGTGAACGCTCTGATCATCTGCTCCATGTTTCAGTGGGAGCTTGTTCCATGTCTTTATGGCTGTGTAAGAGAAAGCTGTGCAAGTGTGGGTTTGCATCTGATGCAGATGTTGTGTTTGCTGACAGATGTTTGTGGTTCCAGATGGGGGAGGTGCAGTACGAGGAGCGCCTGTACCCGGCCGGGCGTTGGGCCTGTGTGACCCGTCAGGATGATCTGTACGAGCAGAGCATCTCCATGGCCTTCATGAAGATCATGCGCTACATCTGCAAAGAAAACTCCCTCGGTACGACTAACCAGCTAACCCCTGTGCCACTGACTAACCCCTGTGCCACTGACTAACCACTGTGCCACTGACTAACCACTGTGCCACTGACTAACCACTGTGCCACTGACTAACCACTGTGCCACTGACTAACCACTGTGCCACTGACTAACCACTGTGCCACTGACTAACCACTGTGCCACTGACTAACCACTGTGCCACTGACTAACCACTGTGCCTCTGACTAACCACTGTGCCACTGACTAACCCCTGTGCCACTGACTAACCACTGTGCCTCTGACTAACCACTGTGCCACTGACTAACCACTGTGCCACTGACTAACCACTGTGCCACTGACTAACCACTGTGCCACTGACTAACCCCTGTGCCACTGACTAACCACTGTGTCACTGACTAACCACTGTGCCACTGACTAACCACTGTGCCACTGACTAACCACTGTGCCACTGACTAACCACTGTGCCACTGACTAACCACTGTGCCACTGACTAACCCCTGTGCCACTGACTAACCACTGTGCCACTGCCTAACCCCTGTGCCACTGACTAACCCCTGTGCCACTGACTAACCCCTGTGCCACTGACTAACCCCTGTGCCACTGACTAACCCCTGTGCCACTGACTAACCACTGTGCCACTGACTAACCCCTGTGCCACTGACTAACCCCTGTGCCACTGACTAACCCCTGTGCCACTGACTAACCCCTGTGCCACTGACTAACCCCTGTGCCACTGACTAACCACTGTGCCACTGACTAACCACTGTGCCACTGACTAACCACTGTGCCACTGACTAACCACTGTGCCACTGACTAACCACTGTGCCACTGACTAACCACTGTGCCACTGACTAACCACTGTGCCACTGACTAACCACTGTGCCACTGACTAACCACTGTGCCACTGACTAACCCCTGTGCCACTGACTAACCACTGTGCCACTGACTAACCCCTGTGCCACTGACTAACCCCTGTGCCACTGACTAACCCCTGTGCCACTGACTAACCACTGTGCCACTGACTAACCACTGTGCCACTGCCTAACCACTGTGCCACTGACTAACCCCTGTGCCACTGACTAACCACTGTGCCACTGCCTAACCACTGTGCCACTGACTAACCACTGACCCGCTCTGTCCCGCTCTGTCCCGGCTGATTCTGTCCCGCTCTGTCCCGGCCGGTTCTGACCCGCTCTGTCCCGGCTGATTCTGTCCCGCTCTGTCCCGCTCTGTCCCGGCCGGTTCTGTCCCGCTCTGTCCCGGCTGGTTCTGTCCCGCTCTGTCCCGCTCTGTCCCGCTCTGTCCCGGCTGGTTCTGTCCCGCTCTGTCCCGCTCTGTCCCGGCCGGTTCTGTCCCGCTCTGTCCCGGCTGGTTCTGTCCCGCTCTGTCCCGCTCTGTCCCGCTCTGTCCCGGCTGGTTCTGTCCCGCTCTGTCCCGCTCTGTCCCGGCCGGTTCTGTCCCGCTCTGTCCCGGCTGGTTCTGTCCCGCTCTGTCCCGCTCTGTCCCGCTCTGTCCCGGCTGGTTCTGTCCCGCTCTGTCCCGCTCTGTCCCGCTCTGTCCCGGCTGGTTCTGTCCCGCTCTGTCCCGCTCTGTCCCGCTCTGTCCCGCTCTGTCCCGCTCTGTCCCGGCTGGTTCTGACCCGCTCTGTCCCGCTCTGTCCCGCTCTGTCCCGCTCTGTCCCGCTCTGTCCCGCTCTGTCCCGGCCGGTTCTGTCCCGCTCTGTCCCGGCTGGTTCTGTCCCGCTCTGTCCCGCTCTGTCCCGCTCTGTCCCGCTCTGTCCCGGCTGGTTCTGACCCGCTCTGTCCCGCTCTGTCCCGGCCGGTTCTGACCCGCTCTGTCCCGGCTGGTTCTGTCCCGCTCTGTCCCGCTCTGTCCCGGCCGGTTCTGACCCGCTCTGTCCCGGCTGGTTCTGACCCGCTCTGTCCCGGCTGGTTCTGACCCGCTCTGTCCCGGCTGGTTCTGTCCCGCTCTGTCCCGCTCTGTCCCGCTCTGTCCCGGCTGGTTCTGACCCGCTCTGTCCCGCTCTGTCCCGGCCGGTTCTGACCCGCTCTGTCCCGGCTGGTTCTGTCCCGCTCTGTCCCGCTCTGTCCCGCTCTGTCCCGGCTGGTTCTGACCCGCTCTGTCCCGCTCTGTCCCGGCCGGTTCTGACCCGCTCTGTCCCGGCTGGTTCTGACCCGCTCTGTCCCGGCTGGTTCTGACCCGCTCTGTCCCGCTCTGTCCCGGCTGGTTCTGTCCCGCTCTGTCCCGCTCTGTCCCGGCCGGTTCTGACCCGCTCTGTCCCGGCTGGTTCTGACCCGCTCTGTCCCGCTCTGTCCCGGCTGGTTCTGACCCGCTCTGTCCCGCTCTGTCCCGGCCGGTTCTGACCCGCTCTGTCCCGGCTGGTTCTGACCCGCTCTGTCCCGCTCTGTCCCGGCCGGTTCTGACCCGCTCTGTCCCGGCTGGTTCTGTCCCGCTCTGTCCCGCTCTGTCCCGGCTGGTTCTGTCCCGCTCTGTCCCGGCCGGTTCTGACCCGCTCTGTCCCGGCTGGTTCTGACCCGCTCTGTCCCGCTCTGTCCCGGCTGGTTCTGTCCCGCTCTGTCCCGCTCTGTCCCGGCTGGTTCTGTCCCGCTCTGTCCCGGCTGGTTCTGTCCCGCTCTGTCCCGCTCTGTCCCGGCTGGTTCTGTCCCGCTCTGTCCCGGCTGGTTCTGTCCCGCTCTGACCCGCTCTGTCCCGCTCTGTCCCGGCCGGTTCTGACCCGCTCTGTCCCGGCCGGTTCTGTCCCGCTCTGACCCGCTCTGTCCCGCTCTGTCCCGCTCTGTCCCGCTCTGTCCCGCTCTGTCCCGGCCGGTTCTGACCCGCTCTGTCCCGGCTGTTTCAGGGCGGTACCTGGGGATGACGGTCCCGGTGGTCAGTGTGGTCAACATGACGAAGGATGGATCTGCCTTTGAGAAGGACGTCCTGACTGGGTATTTCCTCCCAGCACAGTTGCAGAGCTGCCCCCCCCAGCCGACAGACCCGGACATCAGCATCCAGGACTGGGGCCCCATGGCTGTCATCACAAGGTAACTACTGCCCTCTACTGCCCCCTGCTGTCCACAAGTGACTCAGGGGTCATCACAAGGTAACTACTGCCCTCTACTGCCCCCTGCTGTCCACAAGTGACTCAGGGGTCATCACAAGGTAACTGCTGCCCTCTACTGCCCCCTGCTGTCCCCAAGTGACTCAGGGGTCATCACAAGGTAACTGCTGCCCTCTACTGCCCCCTGCTGTCCACAAGTGACTCAGGGGTCATCACAAGGTAACCGCTGCCCTCTACTGCCCCCTGCTGTCCCCAAGTGACTCAGGGGTCATCACAAGGTAACCGCTGCCCTCTACTGCCCCCTGCTGTCCCCAAGTGACTCAGGGGTCATCACAAGGTAACTGCTGCCCCCTGCTGTCCCCTGCTGTCCCCCAGTGACTCAGGGGTCATCACAAGGTAACTGCTGCCCTCTACTGCCCCCTGCTGTCCACAAGTGACTCAGGGGTCATCACAAGGTAACTGCTGCCCTCTACTGCCCCCTGCTGTCCACAAGTGACTCAGGGGTCATCACAAGGTAACTACTGCCCTCTACTGCCCTCTACTGCCCCCTGCTGTCCACAAGTGACTCAGGGGTCATCACAAGGTAACCACTGCCCTCTACTGCCCCCTGCTGTCCCCAAGTGACTCAGGGGTCATCACAAGGTAACTGCTGCCTCTACTGCCCCCTGCTGTCCACAAGTGACTCAGGGGTCATCACAAGGTAACCACTGCCCTCTACTGCCCCCTGCTGTCCCCAAGTGACTCAGGGGTCATCACAAGGTAACTGCTGCCCTCTACTGCCCCCTGCTGTCCCCAAGTGACTCAGGGGTCATCACAAGGTAACCACTGCCCTCTACTGCCCCCTGCTGTCCCCAAGTGACTCAGGGGTCATCACAAGGTAACTGCTGCCCTCTACTGCCCCCTGCTGTCCCCAAGTGACTCAGGGGTCATCACAAGGTAACTACTGCCCTCTACTGCCCCCTGCTGTCCACAAGTGACTCAGGGGTCATCACAAGGTAACTGCTGCCCTCTACTGCCCCCTGCTGTCCCCAAGTGACTCAGGGGTCATCACAAGGTAACTGCTGCCCTCTACTGCCCCCTGCTGTCCCCAAGTGACTCAGGGGTCATCACAAGGTAACTACTGCCCTCTACTGCCCTCTACTGCCCCCTGCTGTCCACAAGTGACTCAGGGGTCATCACAAGGTAACTGCTGCCCTCTACTGCCCCCTGCTGTCCCCAAGTGACTCAGGGGTCATCACAAGGTAACTGCTGCCCTCTACTGCCCCCTGCTGTCCACAAGTGACTCAGGGGTCATCACAAGGTAACTGCTGCCCTCTACTGCCCCCTGCTGTCCCCGAGTGACTCAGGGGTCATCACAAGGTAACTGCTGCCCTCTACTGCCCCCTGCTGTCCACAAGTGACTCAGGGGTCATCACAAGGTAACTGCTGCCCTCTACTGCCCCCTGCTGTCCCCAAGTGACTCAGGGGTCATCACAAGGTAACCACTGCCCTCTACTGCCCCCTGCTGTCCACAAGTGACTCAGGGGTCATCACAAGGTAACTGCTGCCCTCTACTGCCCCCTGCTGTCCACAAGTGACTCAGGGGTCATCACAAGGTAACTGCTGCCCTCTACTGCCCCCTGCTGTCCCCAAGTGACTCAGGGGTCATCACAAGGTAACTGCTGCCCTCTACTGCCCCCTGCTGTCCCCGAGTGACTCAGGGGTCATCACAAGGTAACTGCTGCCCTCTACTGCCCCCTGCTGTCCCCAAGTGACTCAGGGGTCATCACAAGGTAACCACTGCCCTCTACTGCCCCCTGCTGTCCCCAAGTGACTCAGGGGTCATCACAAGGTAACTGCTGCCCTCTACTGCCCCCTGCTGTCCACAAGTGACTCAGGGGTCATCACAAGGTAACTGCTGCCCTCTACTGCCCCCTGCTGTCCCCAAGTGACTCAGGGGTCATCACAAGGTAACTGCTGCCCTCTACTGCCCCCTGCTGTCCCCAAGTGACTCAGGACTACAGGACTCCCTTGAGAAAGAGTTGACTTACTAAAGATAACAATGCATTACACTTGTATTATTAATAGTATTATTACCAAGTTTCTCAAAGCCAAACTGTCGTCTCTTGAAGATGAGATGCTGCAGGTGAAACACTGATCGCTGTAGCTGGTTTTTGTAGTTGGTTTTAGTTTTGCAAAAGCAGTGCAGGGTTAGGTCTGTGCTTCTTCTTTTTGAGATTGAAATATGTTTAAATATGTATGAAATAATCCTGGACACGATATGTTACATTAACTGATCCTAAACCTGTTCCAGGCCGTTCTTCGGGACGACGAACGAGGCCACGGTGTCGCAGCAGATCCGTCTGCTGTGGGAGGTCCTGCCTCAGTCCGACGGCGTCCGCAATGACCGCTACGTCGTGGCCGTGTTCGAGAACCCGGGGGTTCCTCAACGACGCAACGAGATGTGGTTCCTCCGCCAGGGCCCCTGAGAGCCGAGACACCATCTGCACACCCCCCTGAGAGACCATCTACATACCCCCCTGAGAGACCATCTACATACCCCCCTGAGAGACCATCTACATACCCCCCTGAGAGACCATCTACATACCCCCCTGAGAGACCATCTACATACCCCCCTGAGAGACCATCTACATACCCTCCTGAGAGACCATCTACATACCCCCCTGAGAGACCATCTACATACCCCCCTGAGGGACACCATCTACATACCCTCCTGAGAGACCATCTACATACCCCCCTGAGAGACCATCTACATACCCCCCTGAGGGACACCATCTACATACCCCCCTGAGAGACCATCTACATACCCTCCTGAGAGACCATCTACATACCCCCCTGAGAGACCATCTACATACCCCCCTGAGGGACCATCTACATACCCCCCTGAGACACCATCTACATACCCCCCTGAGAGACCATCTACATACCCCCCTGAGAGACCATCTACATACCCCCCTGAGGGACCATCTACATACCCCCCTGAGGGACCATCTACATACCCCCCTGAGACACCATCTACATACCCCCCTGAGGGACCATCTACATACCCCCCTGAGAGACCATCTACATACCCCCCTGAGACACCATCTACATACCCCCCTGAGGGACCATCTACATACCCCCCTGAGAGACCATCTACATACCCCCCTGAGGGACACCATCTACATACCCCCCTGAGAGACACCATCTACATACCCCCCTGAGAGACCATCTACATACCCCCCTGAGAGACCATCTACATACCCCCCTGAGAGACCATCTACATACCCCCCTGAGAGACACCATCTACATACCCCCCTGAGAGACCATCTACATACCCCCCTGAGAGACCATCTACATACCCCCCTGAGAGACACCATCTACATACCCCCCTGAGAGACCATCTACATACCCCCCTGAGAGACCATCTGCATACCCCCCTGAGAGACCATCTACATACCCCCCTGAGGGACACCATCTACATACCCCCCTGAGACACCATCTACACACCCCCCTGAGGGACACCATCTACATACCCTCCTGAGAGACCATCTACATACCCCCCTGAGAGACCATCTACATACCCCCCTGAGAGACCATCTACATACCCCCCTGAGGAACCATCTACATACCCCCCTGAGAGACACCATCTACATACCCCCCTGAGGAACCATCTACATACCCCCCTGAGGGACCATCTACATACCCCCCTGAGAGACCATCTACATACCCCCCTGAGGGACCATCTACATACCCCCCTGAGAGACCATCTACATACCCCCCTGAGAGACCATCTACATACCCCCCTGAGAGACCATCTGCATACCCCCCTGAGAGACCATCTACATACCCCCCTGAGAGACCATCTACATACCCCCCTGAGACACCATCTACATACCCCCCTGAGGGACCATCTACATACCCCCCTGAGAGACCATCTACATACCCCCCTGAGACCATCTACATACCCCCCTGAGAGACCATCTACATACCCCCCTGAGAGACCATCTACATACCCCCCTGAGACCATCTACATACCCCCCTGAGAGACCATCTACATACCCTCCTGAGGGACCATCTACATACCCTCCTGAGGGACCATCTACATACCCCCCTGAGGGACCATCTACATACCCTCCTGAGGGACCATCTGCATACCCCCCTGAGAGACCATCTACATACCCTCCTGAGGGACCATCTACATACCCCCCTGAGACCATCTACATACCCCCCTGAGAGACCATCTACATACCCCCCTGAGAGACCATCTACATACCCCCCTGAGGGACCATCTACATACCCCCCTGAGGGACCATCTACATACCCCCCTGAGAGACCATCTACATACCCCCCTGAGAGACCATCTACATATCCTCCTGAGAGACCATCTACATACCCCCCTGAGAGACCATCTACATACCCCCCTGAGACACCATCTACATACCCCCCTGAGACCATCTACATACCCCCCTGAGAGACCATCTACATACCCCCCTGAGAGACCATCTACATACCCCCCTGAGAGACCATCTACATACCCCCCTGAGGGACACCATCTACATACCCCCCTGAGAGACCATCTACATACCCCCCTGAGAGACCATCTACATACCCTCCTGAGGGACCATCTACATACCCCCCTGAGAGACCATCTACATACCCCCCTGAGAGACCATCTACATACCCCCCTGAGAGACCATCTACATACCCCCCTGAGGGACACCATCTACATACCCCCCTGAGAGACCATCTACATACCCTCCTGAGAGACCATCTACATACCCTCCTGAGAGACCATCTACATACCCCCCTGAGAGACCATCTACATACCCCCCTGAGAGACCATCTGCATACCCCCCTGAGAGACCATCTACATACCCCCCTGAGAGACCATCTACATACCCCCCTGAGGGACCATCTACATACCCCCCTGAGAGACCATCTACATACCCCCCTGAGAGACCATCTACATACCCTCCTGAGAGACCATCTACATACCCTCCTGAGAGACCATCTACATACCCCCCTGAGAGACCATCTACATACCCCCCTGAGAGACCATCTACATACCCCCCTGAGAGACCATCTACATACCCCCCTGAGGGACCATCTACATACCCTCCTGAGGGACCATCTACATACCCTCCTGAGAGACCATCTACATACCCTCCTGAGAGACCATCTGCATACCCTCCTGAGAGACCATCTACATACCCCCCTGAGAGACCATCTACATACCCCCCTGAGAGACACCATCTACATACCCCCCTGAGAGACCATCTACATACCCCCCTGAGAGACCATCTACATACCCCCCTGAGACACCATCTACATACCCCCCTGAGGGACCATCTACATACCCCCCTGAGAGACCATCTACATACCCCCCTGAGACACCATCTACATACCCCCCTGAGGGACCATCTACATACCCCCCTGAGGGACACCATCTACATACCCCCCTGAGGGACACCATCTGCATACCCCCCTGAGGGACACCATCTACATACCCCCCTGAGGGACACCATCTGCATACCCCCCTGAGGGACCATCTACATACCCCCCTGAGGGACACCATCTACATACCCCCCTGAGGGACACCATCTGCATACCCCCCTGAGAGACCATCTACATACCCCCCTGAGAGACCATCTACATACCCCCCTGAGAGACCATCTACATACCCTCCTGAGAGACCATCTACATACCCCCCTGAGGGACCATCTACATACCCTCCTGAGAGACCATCTACATACCCCCCTGAGAGACCATCTACATACCCCCCTGAGAGACCATCTACATACCCCCCTGAGAGACCATCTACATACCCTCCTGAGAGACCATCTACATACCCCCCTGAGAGACCATCTACATACCCTCCTGAGAGACCATCTACATACCCCCCTGAGAGACCATCTACATACCCCCCTGAGAGACCATCTACATACCCCCCTGAGGGACACCATCTACATACCCCCCTGAGAGACCATCTACATACCCCCCTGAGACACCATCTGCATACCCCCCTGAGAGACCATCTACATACCCCCCTGAGAGACCATCTACATACCCCCCTGAGAGACCATCTACATACCCCCCTGAGACACCATCTGCATACCCCCCTGAGAGACACCATCTACATACCCCCCTGAGGGACCATCTACATACCCTCCTGAGAGACCATCTACATACCCCCCTGAGAGACCATCTACATACCCCCCTGAGGGACCATCTACATACCCTCCTGAGAGACCATCTACATACCCCCCTGAGAGACCATCTACATACCCCCCTGAGAGACCATCTACATACCCCCCTGAGAGACCATCTACATACCCCCCTGAGAGACCATCTACATACCCCCCTGAGGGACCATCTACATACCCTCCTGAGAGACCATCTACATACCCCCCTGAGAGACCATCTACATACCCCCCTGAGAGACCATCTACATACCCCCCTGAGAGACCATCTACATACCCTCCTGAGAGACCATCTACATACCCCCCTGAGAGACCATCTACATACCCTCCTGAGAGACCATCTACATACCCCCCTGAGAGACCATCTACATACCCCCCTGAGAGACCATCTACATACCCCCCTGAGGGACCATCTACATACCCTCCTGAGAGACCATCTACATACCCCCCTGAGAGACCATCTACATACCCCCCTGAGGGACCATCTACATACCCTCCTGAGAGACCATCTACATACCCCCCTGAGAGACCATCTACATACCCCCCTGAGAGACCATCTACATACCCCCCTGAGAGACCATCTACATACCCTCCTGAGAGACCATCTACATACCCCCCTGAGAGACCATCTACATACCCCCCTGAGAGACCATCTACATACCCCCCTGAGGGACCATCTACATACCCTCCTGAGAGACCATCTACATACCCTCCTGAGAGACCATCTACATACCCCCCTGAGAGACCATCTACATACCCCCCTGAGAGACCATCTACATACCCCCCTGAGAGACCATCTACATACCCCCCTGAGAGACCATCTACATACCCCCCTGAGGGACACCATCTACATACCCCCCTGAGGGACACCATCTACATACCCCCCTGAGAGACCATCTACATACCCCCCTGAGGGACACCATCTACATACCCCCCTGAGGGACACCATCTACATACCCCTGCTGGCTCTTTATGAAGTTGACATGTTTTTGTGTAAGTTTCGTCGTCCAATTTCAACTCGGCATCTGCTCAAGCCCCGCCCCTTCAGAGGATCTGTCCAATCAGGGGCCGCACTTTCTGTCCCTTTGTCTTACATTAACGAGAGCGTTTCACTAATGATGAAAATCGTAATCAAATCACAGTGATCGGCTCGTGTTGTAGGACTTTAGATCTTCAGGCGAGACGCTGCAGGTGAAAGAACTGATGTTTAGCTCGTTTCAAAACTTTAGGCCTTTTTATACAAAAACATAAAATGACAGAAAACTTGCAATGGATTTTTTTTCAGGAATGTTCTGCAAAAGTTTCAAATTGAAATCCCTACATTTATTTAGTTTTCCTCATTCACCTGCAGCGTCTGGCCTTGAACTGAACTTTCTGTGCAGCTCAATGATTGCTAGTCATTATTTTAATCGATTATGTAATTGACGTGTTTCCAAGCCCCGCCCCCCTGTTTCTATCTGATACGTTATACATGTTTTAGAACTACTTTTACTCAATGTTTTAGGGTTATAGAGTCCTGTGTTTTCGTTTCACTTTGAGGTCATGTGACTCAGGGGGGTCATGTGACTTTGGGGGGGGGGGGGTGTCAGTGAAATATGTTTCTTTGTTGTTGCTGCTGATGTTTTCTGTAATTATTCCAGACTTTACTGTTTTAATCTTTTGTCTTTTACAGTGTCTTTTGTGTAAATAAAAAAGAGGACACTCTGGCATCTGTCTATTTTATATTTAGGTCCAGTTTCAAACAGAAAAGTCTGATTCCGGAACAGTAGGGGGCGGTAATGCTCCTTTAAGCTGGTTGAAAAGCTGTGGTACGTTCAGACTGAGCGTCCAGCTTTACCCAAATCTAAAAGGCTCAAAACTCATGGAAACACTTCTTTGTCCTTGTGCTGTTGCTGCCTTGTCTCTTTTTTCCAGTTTTCTGTTTGTAACATAACCCCCGCATTATGGAAGACACTTTACTGATGATTTGTTGAAGTTTAATGGCAGTAAACTCGCGTGTAAGCTGGTTTCCATGCTCTTACAATCTTTCATTTAACCTTTAACTTTAGTCATGAAATTGACAATCAACAACAAAAATACTTAAAACTTGTGCTTATGCATCACTATAAATGTACCTTGTTCGTCTACAAAGGGGAAGCTAATAATATAATGCATGTTTGTTCGCTCTGTCGGAACCTTTTTCTTTTCACTCGTGCTTTTGTTGCTGTGAAGCTAGCTTGTGTGAAGCTAGCTTGTGTGAAGCTAGCTTGTGTGAAGCTAGCGGAAAAACGTCATGTCTGATTTGTAGAAAGCTCCTTTGTGAATTCCACGGGTAGTGAAGCGGCCGCAGGTAAACAAACCACTGTAGATCCGGTTACTGAGCAGATCACTCCGCCGCTGCGTAGCTTAAAACAGGAAGCTGATGCTGCTCTAAGGTCTTTTAAATCCACAATGATTCAGTCGACACAGACATTTCTATGGTTAGTCTGGTGTTGTAAGTGATCTGCCTCAGGTGCTCTGTGGAGCGGGTCACACTGTTTTTAATGCAGGCTAGCTGATACCATAGACATGCACTAGCCTAGCGCCACTAAACTCTTCAAATATAAACACTGCATGAAAAATAATAATTAAAGCAAATCTCCATAATTCAACAACACTTTGGATAACTAGGAAATGAGGCCCTATGTGAAAAATCCTGAAAATATACTGTTAAATGTCAATGCTAACATGTGTTTTTTAAAAATAGCTTAGCAAAACAGTGAGAACAATAACACATTCAGGAAAAGTCCATATTTTAGACAGATTGTGGTTTTATTTCAATAATAGTTGATCCTGAAACTCCGTAAATGTGGTTGTAATGACACTTTGCCACCAGATGTCACTGCGGAGTCATTGTTTCAACTGCTTGGAGTTTCATGAGGCTTCAGCTGCAGATCCATGAGATGCTACAATAAGAACAGGAGAAAAGTGTAACGTACTTCTTTAACATGTAGGGGACGGCTGTAGTCTTTTACCTGCATTTATTCAACTCCGCAACAATGGAAGGGCTTTCAGAGTCTCTGCGGTCGTGCGGCTGCGTTGATCCTCTAACCCTAACCCGATCAACTTCAATGTACTTAGAGTAATATTCCACCAGTATAGCATGTCATTCTTGTCTTCGAACTCAAACAGATCGGAAGCTACCACTTCAAATGGGAGCTCAGGCGTTTCTGTGGCTTTGGCGGCAGTTTAGGAAGTGTGTTTTGGAGATCAGCACTTGTCACAGTTTCGGATCATGTTTTCTGCACTCATACCTGGCCACCTCACGTGCACGCTGCCTGCTTTTCACCATTCCGAGGTGAGACTGATGTATGAGATTTAACATGTGCTTCCTCATGGTGGGGGAACTACATCCCTTTATAGGCTATATTTCATCACTCACAGACAGGAAGCTTAGCATAGACACACTCTAATGGACCTGCCTCTGGCGTTTTGGAGGACTATGTGTCTGGAAGCTCCTTCTGTACTTGACGCAGATGTCGAACCACTGAAGTCGCAAACGCATTCTCTGGATGCGCATTGACAACAATGGTTTCTTGTAAATGTCCTCGAGCGGCAGTTTTTATTTTTCTATTATCCCCACAAGACAAAATAACCTCTTAACCCGCCTTAACCCATAATCCCATAAACTCGCATCATTTTCATACAAAACAATAAAAACATTTCTTTCTTACATCCTTCACCAAACCACCTGCAGAGTCTGTGTCTCTTTGGGGAAAACCCAGCCTGAACCGGGTTTGGCTTTACCCAAATCTAAAAGCCTCTTGGAAAAAGTGTCAAAATAGCACCAAAAAAAGAGACAAATATGAAGTTAAAAATGCAACACAAGAGCAACGGAAATGTGAGGGAAAAATCGAAGTAAAGTGACAAAAATGTAATAAAAACTAATGGGGAAAAAGGGACGACAAGATCTGTTTAGTACGTTTTGTAGGCCTTAGCTTTCAAATGAGATGTTGCTCTGGCCTATGGGCTGAAACAAGTTTCTCCAAATGTCAAAGCTCCTGGACTGCAGAGCGCACAGAACGACTGCTCTTTTAGTTGTGTTTCTGTCGCCTCTTCTTTGTCTCATTGTTGCTTTTCACGGGTTATTTTGACGCTTTTTTCAAGAAGCCAAAGTGGAGAAAAAGCCGTCGGTTCAGACGGGGGTTAAGAGGTTAAACACGTATCGTCTGTAATCAGGCAGCTGATCGGGCACCGCGCCGTCAGGACCCCTGTGTGGCTAGCACCGAGGCTAATGGAGCTAATGAAGCTAAGGGTGACAAACGGCCCCAGAGCTTCGCCTTAAAGCTTCACAGAGCAGTGAAACATGACGGAGCTGAAGCTGAAGCTGGACCTGGAGCAGCAGAGACTCAGGTCAGACACAGAACCGGACACGAACCTGCGACTTTAGCGTTAGCCGTTAGCTTTAGCCGCTAGCTTTAGCCGCTTTTGTTAGAGCGTTTGGACCTCTCTGTTATGATAAAGTCTGAGCTCAGACGGAGCTGAAGGTTTGTCTGTGGTGAACTCTGCCGCTTAAGGCTCAAAGTACGCGTTGTTTTTATGTAAATACTCTCATTTCCCTCATGAAGCAAAACTAATGATATGTTCTGAGGCACAAACAAACTAAAGGTCACAGTCTCTTCATATCCTCTGCAAATACGTTCATGGCTATCACTTTGCAAATACTCAGAACATTTATAAACACGGGCTCTTGGCGTTTCTGTTGCCATGGAGATCCGCCATGTTTGCATTGTCCACAGAATAACATTAGTAAACAGTTTAAAGCTGCTCCTGCTTTAGTATTTTACCTTTTACAATCTCCAGGAGTTTACTACGGAAAACCAGTGATGAGATGATCACAGGCCAAACAAAAACAAAACAAAATGACCAAAGACTGTTTCAGGATCAGCTTCAGTTTCCTCAGGCTGAAACATAAACATAAAACAAAATGACCAAAGACTGTTTCAGGATCAGCTTCAGTTTCCTCAGGCTGAAACAAAAACATAAAACAAAATGACCAAAGACTGTTTCAGGATCAGCTTCAGTTTCCTCAGGCTGAAACAAAAACATAAAACAAAATGACCAAAGACTGTTTCAGGATCAGCTTCAGTTTCCTCAGGCTGAAACAAAAACATAAAACAAAATGACCAAAGACTGTTTCAGGATCAGCTTCAGTTTCCTCAGGCTGAAACAAAAACAAAACAAAATGACCAAAGACTGTTTCAGGATCAGCTTCAGTTTCCTCAGGCTGAAACAAAAGAATAAAACAAAATGACCAAAGACTGTTTCAGGATCAGCTTCAGTTTCCTCAGGCTGAAACAAAAGAATAAAACAAAATGACCAAAGACTGTTTCAGGATCAGCTTCAGTTTCCTCAGGCTGAAACAAAACAAATAGAACAAAATGACCAAAGACTGTTTCAGGATCAGCTTCAGTTTCCTCAGGCTGAAACATAAACATAAAACAAAATGACCAAAGACTGTTTCAGGATCAGCTTCAGTTTCCTCTGGCTGAAACAAAAACAAAACAAAATGACCAAAGACTGTTTCAGGATCAGCTTCAGTTTCCTCAGGCTGAAACATAGAACAAAATGACCAAAGACTGTTTCAGGATCAGCTTCAGTTTCCTCAGGCTGAAACATAAACAAAACAAAATGACCAAAGACTGTTTCAGGATCAGCTTCAGTTTCCTCAGGCTGAAACATAAACATAAAACAAAATGACCAAAGACTGTTTCAGGATCAGCTTCAGTTTCCTCAGGCTGAAACATAAACATAAAACAAAATGACCAAAGACAAAGGTAAACAGTTGTTTATCGTTACTATGACAACAGCATTTAACTTCCTGCCTCTGGCTAAGCTCCGCCCACCCCCTCTAATGTTAAACTATTAGTAGCTGATGAACTACAAAACATGTACAATAGGGTGCTGTTATGTTCTCATAGCCAGGCCTGTATGTTTTTTGGTACCTGACAGTTTCGGCTACACCTGTGGCCTGTGTCATGTGACGTGTCATGTGACGTGTCATGTGACGTGTCATGTGACGTGTCATGTGACGTGTCATGTGACGTGTCATGTGACGTGTCATGTATTATGTTATATACACAGGTCTGGCTATATCAATCAATCAATCAAATGTATTTATAAAGCGCTTTTCATACCGAAAGGTATCACAAAGTGCTTTACAGATTACAACATTTAAAAGAATGCGCCTGGACCACCTCCCATATATCCCATATATCCCCTAACCCTAACCTCCCATATATCCCATATATCCCCTAACCCTAACCTCCCATATATCCCATATATCCCCTAACCCTAACCTCCCATATATCCCATATATCCCCTAACCCTAAACCTCCCATATATCCCATATATCCCCTAACCCTAACCTTTTAGGTTAGTTCCGTGTGGTTTCACCCACAGCCTCCCAGTTGACCCTCTCACATTAGGATGTTAATCATCATTTCTTTATTCAGACTCTAGATCCATCGTATAAAAAGACATATATACAACCATATAACCCCCCAAAGACAAGACTCACATAAACAATACAGACAAGATTATAAAAGACAGCTATACAATGTTTCCATAAAGGAGACACAAGACCTGGGGTTCACCAGAGCCAATGTTTCCATAAAGGAGACACAAGACCTGAGCTTCACCAGAGCCAATGTTTCCATAAAGGAGACAAGACCTGAGGTTCACCAGAGTCAATGTTTCCATAAAGGAGACACAAGACCTGGGGTTCACCAGAGCCAATGTTTCCATAAAGGAGACACAAGACCTGAGCTTCACCAGAGCCAATGTTTCCATAAAGGAGACAAGACCTGAGGTTCACCAGAGTCAATGTTTCCATAAAGGAGACACAAGACCTGAGGTTCACCAGAGCCAATGTTTCCATAAAGGAGACAAGACCTGGGGTTCACCAGAGCCAATGTTTCCATAAAGGAGACACAAGACCTGGGGTTCACCAGAGCCACCACCAAAGTGTTCAGAGTTGTTGAGGCGGCAAATGAATTTAAAATACAGTACATACAAGTTCTCATTAGTGCTTGAAAGTGCCTTTTTATATTTACACCACAGGGGAGCTGTGTGTAATGAACACATGCAAAGTGATTGGCTCTAACTCCTCATTTTATTTTATTTATTTTACCATTTACAAAACGGTAACCACCTTTTCTGCTCTAAGATTGAAGTGTTTAACATTTGGATTTATAGGCTGCTAGAAATGACATTTTTTTGATTTGGGAACCTTTTCCCCCCAGAATGCCAGGGCCTCTACAGAAGTATATTGAGTGATCTTCATATTCTAGATTTGAGTTTTTTAGGATGTTGTTGTTTTTAGGATGTTGTGATAAAATGGCCTCTAGTCTATGAGAATTTAATGACCCTCTGAAGATAATGGTATCATTACTAGAAGACCTAATGAATGATGATGGGTAGATGTATCACACTGTGTCACGCAGTGTTGTTAGGCTTATGGGCGCCATCTGGTGGTGAAAAAGCATTGCAGCAGTGAGCCTGAAAAAAAGCTAACTCAGCACTGACAGAGCTCATTGATTCATGTTCTGAAATGTGAACCAAATGATCAGGACTGAAGTGTTTAAACAGCTGAGAGTGATCATTTAGAAAGAGGAAAACAGAAACAAATGAATGAGGATTAATGAGACGTATCAGTGATGCACCGTCTAAACATGAAGTCACTGACCAACATTTAATAAAGGATAGTGCCTTTGATTATCATAGTTTAGTTAATAACAGATGTACACAGGTATAGTATACTGATAATTCACAGAGATTAATCACAACATAACAAGTATTAGTGCTGCTCAAAGGGAGTAGGAAGAAGTTAGTAATAACTTACAAGGCCCTACCCCTCCTACAGGCGAGTCATCATCTGACTCCAACTCACGACTCTCTGATTATTAACCGGGCGCTCTCCTTACAGAGCTACACCAACGGTTTTACTATTATGTTCTAGGCTATATCTGTGCTTTTGAAAGAGAAAGAGAATCAAACAGACGCTCTTGTGCTTTGCACGCTATATCTATTGAACCATTTTGTTGTCAGGGCAGAATAGTTTTGGGCGGCCCCCGGAGCAGGTGCTCTAGCCCGAGAGCACCCACGGATCCGGTGCATAAATCCCAAATGACAAAGTGTTGATCTCGTTCAGCTGGCGCCCCCTGCTGCTCACTGCTGCCTGTTGTGTGCGACACTACATGGTTCCACGGGACACAGTGACTGTGTCGGTCACGTGACTTTTCTCAAAGTGATGCTCGGTGATTCAGCTCGGCTGAGGCTTTGCTTTCAGCGCACGATGCGATACAGCCTGGGCTCGTTTGTTCCATCACTGCTAATGAACCTAACTGGACAGTGTACAAAACGGTCCCGGCCAGGGTCAGGACTGACAGGCTCTGCTTCTCAGGTGGATCCACATTAACGTTATTTAAAGCACAGAATCATGAATTATTTAATAACAGCTCCTTCACTGACCCGAGCTTTTACACCTGACGTGAAATGTGTCTCACTGTCGAGGGCGGCGTCAGAGTTTTTCATTGTTGGTGCCAAAATGTTCTGTCTCACTCTGTTTTGTTTGTGTCCAGGTCAGGGTCAGAGCGGAGCCTCACTCCGGGGCCCGAGCGCAGCCTCACTCCGGGGCCCGAGCGCAGCCTCACTCCGGGGCCCGAGCGCAGCCTCACTCCAGGGCCCGAGCGCAGCCTCACTCCGGGGCCCGAGCGCAGCCTCACTCCGGGGCCCGAGCGCAGCCTCACTCCGGGGCACGAGCGCAGCCTCACTCCGGGGCACGAGCGCAGCCTCACTCCGGGGCACGAGCGCAGCCTCACTCCAGGGGAGTTCCCGTTTCACCTGGTGACGGTGAAAACTGAAGAGGCTGAAGACGAGTGTGAGAGTAACGGCGCCGGCTGCAGCTCGGATCCGCTCACACAGTCACACTCCGATAGTGAGGAACACACTGGGGACTGGCCCCTGAACTGGGCCCCTGCCCCCACAGCCGGGAAACCCTGCAGCTGCTCGTGGTGCGGCGTGAGCTTCCGGCGCGTGGCCGACTTAAACAGACACGTGTTAATCCACACGGGACTGAGGCCGTTCAGGTGTCCGGTTTGTGACCAGTGTTTCAGGCTGAAAAACATCCTGCGAGTTCACATGAGGATTCACACCGGAGAGAAACCTTTCGTGTGCTCCGTGTGCGACAAAGCCTTCGCCTACAAACAGAGCCTGGAAAAGCACAAGTGCGCGGACCCCACGTTCACCGGAGATGAGGAGGCGGAGAAACCTTACAGCTGCTCAGAGTGCGGAAAGAGGTTTTCACGCTCCTCCAATCTGAAAACGCACATGTTCGTCCACACGGAAGAGAGGCCCCAAAAGTGCGGCGTTTGTGACGCGGCGTTCAAACAGAAGTCGAGTCTGGACCGCCATCTGCGAGTGCGCCACGGCATCTGCCCGAGTCCCGCCAAAAACAACACCAAAACGCATGACGACGAGGCGCTGGACCTGTCCTCCGCCGGCAGCAAAGCTCCGAGAAACGCCAAGAAGCTCAAGTGCCCCGAGTGCGGGAAGGAGTTCTCTCGCAAGTACGTTTTACGGAATCACATGCTGCTTCACACGGAGCGGACCTTCACCTGCTCCGTCTGCGAGCGCAGCTTCAGCAGCAAAAAGTCTCTGTCCGAACACTTCAAAAGTCACAGCGACAAACCCACCACCTGCTCCATCTGCTCCAAAAGCTTTGCCCGAAACAGCCTGCTGAACAAGCACATGAAGAACCACTGGGAGCAGAAGCCGTTCAGCTGCTCCGAGTGCGACAAGGGCTTTGTGTACGAGAGCGAGTTCAAGAAGCACATGCGGCGGCACACGGGGGAGAAGCCTTTCAGCTGCCCCTTCTGTGAGAAAGGCTTCGCTGATAAGAGCACGCTGAAGGAGCACATCGAGCTTCACACCGGCGAGAAGCGCTTCGTGTGCGCGCTCTGCAACAAGGGCTACACGCAGCAGACCAACTTAAAAAAGCACATGATGAAGCACACGGGAGAGCGGCCATACGCCTGCCCCGTCTGCGGAAAGACCTTCGCCGAAAAGAGCTACATCAGCGTCCACATGGCCACGCACTCGGACGACAAGCCCTTTAAATGTCCCTTATGTGAAAAAGGCTTCACTCAGAGTGGAGGCCTGAGGAAACACCTGGCCGTCCACACCGGAGAGAGACCTTTCAGCTGCTCCGTCTGCGGCAAAGGCTTCGCTAGCGACGACCGGCTCAAGAGACACGTGCAGAGTCACGAGGACGGACTGAAGAGACACGAGGACGGACTGAAGAGACACGAGGACGGAGTAAAGAGACACGAGGGACAGACTGAGGACGGAGTGAAGAGACATGAAGGACACACTGAGGACGGAGTAAAGAGACACGAGGACGGAGTAAAGAGACATGAAGGACACACTGAGGACGGAGTGAAGAGACACGAGGACGGAGTAAAGAGACACGAGGGACAGACTGAGGACGGAGTAAAGAGACACGAGGGACAGACTGAGGACGGAGTGAAGAGACACGAGGGACAGACTGAGGACGGAGTGAAGAGACACGAGGGACAGACTGAGGACGGAGTGAAGAGACACGAGGGACAGACTGAGGACGGAGTGAAGAGACACGAGGGACAGACTGAGGACGGAGTGAAGAGACACGAGGGACAGACTGAGGACGGAGTGAAGAGACACGAGGGACAGACTGAGGACGGAGTGAAGAGACACGAGGGACAGACTGAGGACGGAGTAAAGAGACACGAGGAGCGTCATGGGGAAAGTCTGAAGAGGCGCAGAAAGAAGAAAGTTCAGGCCAAACTCGGTAACGTCCCTTTTTTTGACAAACTAACCTTAGCCTTAAGGATAGTGGAGTTTGACAAACTAACCCTAACCTTAAGGATAGTGGAGTTTGACAAACTAACCCTAACCTTAAGGATAGTGGAGTTTGACAAACTTTCCCTAACCTTAAGGATAGTGGAGTTTGACAAACTAACCCTAACCTTAAGGATAGTGGAGTTTGACAAACTAACCCTAACCTTAAGGATAGTGGAGTTTGACAAACTATCCCTAAGGATAGTGGAGTTTGACAAACTAACCCTAAGCTTAAGGATAGTGGAGTTTGACAAACTAACCCTAACCTTAAGGATAGTGAAGTTTGACAAACTAACCCTAAGCTTAAGGATAGTGGAGTTTGACAAACTAACCCTAAGCTTAAGGATAGTGGAGTTTGACAAACTAACCTTAACCTTAAGGATAGTGAAGTTTGACAAACTAACCCTAACCTTAAGGATAGTGAAGTTTGACAAACTAACCCTAACCTTAAGGATAGTGAAGTTTGACAAACTAACCCTAACCTTAAGGATAGTGAAGTTTGACAAACTAACCCTAACCTTAAGGATAGTGGAGTTTGACAAACTATCCTTAACCTTAAGGATAGTGGAGTTTGACAAACTAACCTTAACCTTAAGGATAGTGAAGTTTGACAAACTAACCCTAACCTTAAGGATAGTGAAGTTTGACAAACTAACCCTAACCTTAAGGATAGTGGAGTTTGACAAACTATCCTTAACCTTAAGGATAGTGGAGTTTGACAAACTAACCCTAACCTTAAGGATAGTGGAGTTTGACAAACTAACCCTAACTCTTAAGGATAGTGAAGTTTGACAAACTAACCCTAACCTTAAGGATAGTGGAGTTTGACAAACTAACCCTAACCTTAAGGATAGTGGAGTTTGACAAACTAACCCTAACCTTAAGGATAGTGGAGTTTGACAAACTAACCCTAACCTTAAGGATAGAGGAGTTTGACAAACTAACCCTAACCTTAAGGATAGTGGAGTTTGACAAACTAACCTTAACCTTAAGGATAGTGGAGTTTGACAAACTAACCCTAAGCTTAAGGATAGTGGAGTTTGACAAACTAACCTTAACCTTAAGGATAGTGGAGTTTGACAAACTAACCTTAGCCTTAAGGATAGTGGAGTTTGACAAACTAACCTTAACCTTAAGGATAGTGGAGTTTGACAAACTAACCCTAACCTTAAGGATAGTGGAGTTTGACAAACTATCCTTAACCTTAAGGATAGTGGAGTTTGACAAACTAACCCTAACCTTAAGGATAGTGGAGTTTGACAAACTATCCCTAACCTTAAGGATAGTGGAGTTTGACAAACTATCCCTAACTCTTAAGGATAGTGGAGTTTGACAAACTATCCTTAACCTTAAGGATAGTGGAGTTTGACAAACTATCCCTAAGGATAGTGGAGTTTGACAAACTAACCCTAAGCTTAAGGATAGTGGAGTTTGACAAACTAACCCTAAGCTTAAGGATAGTGGAGTTTGACAAACTAACCCTAACCTTAAGGATAGTGGAGTTTGACAAACTATCCTTAACCTTAAGGATAGTGGAGTTTGACAAACTATCCTTAACCTTAAGGATAGTGGAGTTTGACAAACTATCCCTAAGGATAGTGGAGTTTGACAAACTAACCCTAACCCTAACCCTAACCCTAACCCTAACCCTAACCCTAACCCTATCCCTAAGGATAGTGGAGTTTGACAAACTAACCCTAACCCTTAAGGATAGTGGAGTTTGACAAACTAACCTTAACCTTAAGGATAGTGGAGTTTGACAAACTAACCCTAACCTTAAGGATAGTGGAGTTTGACAAACTATCCTTAACCTTAAGGATAGTGGAGTTTGACAAACTATCCCTAACCTTAAGGATAGTGGAGTTTGACAAACTATCCCTAACTCTTAAGGATAGTGGAGTTTGACAAACTATCCTTAACCTTAAGGATAGTGGAGTTTGACAAACTATCCCTAAGGATAGTGGAGTTTGACAAACTAACCCTAAGCTTAAGGATAGTGGAGTTTGACAAACTAACCCTAACCTTAAGGATAGTGAAGTTTTACAAACTAACCCTAAGCTTAAGGATAGTGGAGTTTGACAAACTAACCTTAACCTTAAGGATAGTGGAGTTTGACAAACTATCCCTAAGGATAGTGGAGTTTGACAAACTAACCCTATCCCTAAGGATAGTGGACTTTGACAAACTAACCCTAACCTTAAGGATAGTGGAGTTTGACAAACTATCCCTAACCTTAAGGATAGTGAAGTTTGACAAACTAACCCTAACTCTTAAGGATAGTGAAGTTTGACAAACTAACCCTAACTCTTAAGGATAGTGGAGTTTGACAAACTAACCCTAAGCTTAAGGATAGTGGAGTTTGACAAACTATCCCTAACCTTAAGGATAGTGAAGTTTGACAAACTAACCTTAACCTTAAGGATAGTGGAGTTTGACAAACTATCCCTAAGGATAGTGGAGTTTGACAAACTAACCCTAAGCTTAAGGATAGTGGAGTTTGACAAACTAACCCTAACCTTAAGGATAGTGAAGTTTGACAAACTAACCCTAAGCTTAAGGATAGTGGAGTTTGACAAACTAACCCTAACCTTAAGGATAGTGGAGTTTGACAAACTATCCCTAACTCTTAAGGATAGTGGAGTTTGACAAACTATCCTTAACCTTAAGGATAGTGGAGTTTGACAAACTATCCCTAAGGATAGTGGAGTTTTACAAACTAACCCTAAGCTTAAGGATAGTGGAGTTTGACAAACTATCCTTAACCTTAAGGATAGTGGAGTTTGACAAACTATCCCTAAGGATAGTGGAGTTTGACAAACTAACCCTAAGCTTAAGGATAGTGGAGTTTGACAAACTAACCCTAACCCTAAGGATAGTGGAGTTTGACAAACTAACCCTAAGCTTAAGGATAGTGGAGTTTGACAAACTAACCTTAACCTTAAGGATAGTGAAGTTTGACAAACTAACCCTAACCTTAAGGATAGTGAAGTTTGACAAACTAACCCTAACCTTAAGGATAGTGGAGTTTGACAAACTATCCTTAACCTTAAGGATAGTGGAGTTTGACAAACTAACCCTAACCTTAAGGATAGTGGAGTTTGACAAACTAACCTTAACCTTAAGGATAGTGGAGTTTGACAAACTAACCCTAACTCTTAAGGATAGTGGAGTTTGACAAACTAACCCTAAGCTTAAGGATAGTGGAGTTTGACAAACTAACCCTAACCTTAAGGATAGTGGAGTTTGACAAACAAACCCTAACCTTAAGGATAGTGGAGTTTGACAAACTAACCCTAACCTTAAGGATAGTGGAGTTTGACAAACAAACCCTAAGCTTAAGGATAGTGGAGTTTGACAAACTAACCCTAACCTTAAGGATAGTGGAGTTTGACAAACTAACCCTAACCTTAAGGATAGTGGAGTTTGACAAACTAACCTTAACCTTAAGGATAGTGGAGTTTGACAAACTAACCCTAGCCTTAAGGATAGTGGAGTTTGACAAACTATCCTTAACCTTAAGGATAGAGGAGTTTGACAAACTATCCTTAACCTTAAGGATAGAGGAGTTTGACAAACTAACCTTAACCTTAAGGATAGTGGAGTTTGACTAACTAACCCTAACCTTAAGGATAGTGGAGTTTGACAAACTAACCCTAACCTTAAGGATAGAGGAGTTTGACAAACTAACCCTAACCTTAAGGATAGAGGAGTTTGACAAACTATCCTTAACCTTAAGGATAGTGGAGTTTGACAAACTAACCCTAACCTTAAGGATAGTGGAGTTTGACAAACTAACCCTAACCTTAAGGATAGTGGAGTTTGACAAACTATCCCTAACTCTTAAGGATAGTGAAGTTTGACAAACTAACCCTAACCTTAAGGATAGTGGAGTTTGACAAACTAACCCTAACCTTAAGGATAGTGGAGTTTGACAAACTAACCCTAACCTTAAGGATAGTGAAGTTTGACAAACTAACCCTAACCTTAAGGATAGTGGAGTTTGACAAACTATCCTTAACCTTAAGGATAGTGGAGTTTGACAAACTAACCTTAACCTTAAGGATAGTGGAGTTTGACAAACTAACCCTAAGCTTAAGGATAGTGAAGTTTGACAAACTAACCCTAACCTTAAGGATAGTGGAGTTTGACAAATTATCCTTAACCTAAAGGATAGTGGAGTTTGACAAACTATCCTTAACCTTAAGGATAGTGGAGTTTGACAAACTAACCCTAACCTTAAGGATAGTGGAGTTTGACAAACTAACCTTAACCTTAAGGATAGTGGAGTTTGACAAACTAATCCTAACCTTATGGATAGAGGAGTTTGACAAACTAACCCTAACCTTAAGGATAGTTAAGGTTAAGGAACCCTAGCTGACTTTGCTGTAATACCACTCCTTTGTGGCCAGGGGCGACTCCAAAAGGCACTTGGTAGACAGGATTCTAATGGTAAATGGTCTCATTTTATATAGCGCTTTTCCACCTACATTAGGCACTCAAAGAGCTTTACAGAAAGCAATGGGACTTCAAACCTCCCAAGAACGGCCTAAAAGCCTGGCTCCAAACCTGAGAGGGTCACGTCTGCGCTGTGGAGGAAACCACACGGAATGATCTCTATAGCAGACGTTCTAAAGTGTTCAGTTCAAGTTCCTCCTAAACCTGGATGATTCACCAGGATGATACAATCAACTGAAAGATCGATTGTATCATCCTGGTGTGAAGCTTTTTCACTAAATAAATGTTGTATTATTATTTTTCAGACGGCGAGAGTTCAGAGAAGAGTTGAAGTCATTGTGACTGAAGTGAGGAAACAGCCCTGGTTCAGAGTGTGAGGAAGTTTACCTACGAGTCACCAGGAAACTGTCGGCCTCTGGAGGAAACTGACACTCGGCCTCTGGAGGAAACTGACACTCGGCCTCTGGAGGAAACTGTCGGCCTCTGGAGGAAACTGACACTCGGCCTCTGGAGGAAACTGTCGGCCTCTAGAGGAAACTGACACTCGGCCTCTGGAGGAAACTGTCGGCCTCTGGAGGAAACTGTCACTCGGCCTCTGGAGGAAACTGTCGGCCTCTGGAGGAAACTGACACTCGGCCTCTGGAGGAAACTGTCACTCGGCCTCTGGAGGAAACTGTCGGCCTCTGGAGGAAACTGACACTCGGCCTCTGGAGGAAACTGTCGGCCTCTGGAGGAAACTGACACTCGGCCTCTGGAGGAAACTGTCGGCCTCTGGAGGAAACCGTCGGCCTCTGGAGGAAACTGACACTCGGCCTCTGGAGGAAACTGACACTCGGCCTCTGGAGGAAACTGTCGGCCTCTGGAGGAAACTGTCGGCCTCTGGAGGAAACTGACACTCGGCCTCTGGAGGAAACTGTCGGCCTCTGGAGGAAACTGTCGGCCTCTGGAGGAAACTGACACTCGGCCTCTGGAGGAAACTGACACTCGGCCTCTGGAGGAAACTGACACTCGGCCTCTGGAGGAAACTGTCGGCCTCTGGAGGAAACTGTCGGCCTCTGGAGGAAACTGTCGGCCTCTGGAGGAAACTGACACTCGGCCTCTGGAGGAAACTGACACTCGGCCTCTGGAGGAAACTGACACTCGGCCTCTGGAGGAAACTGACACTCGGCCTCTGGAGGAAACTGTCGGCCTCTGGAGGAAACTGTCGGCCTCTGGAGGAAACTGTCGGCCTCTGGAGGAAACTGACACTCGGCCTCTGGAGGAAACTGACACTCGGCCTCTGGAGGAAACTGACACTCGGCCTCTGGAGGAAACTGACACTCGGCCTCTGGAGGAAACTGTCGGCCTCTGGAGGAAACTGTCGGCCTCTGGAGGAAACTGTCGGCCTCTGGAGGAAACTGACACTCGGCCTCTGGAGGAAACTGATACTCGGCCTCTGGAGGAAACTGACACTCGGCCTCTGGAGGAAGCCTTTTTGAAGTTCTGGGCGTTTAGTCAGAATGTAGCTTCTCTTTTGTGGATGTATTGATCAAGTATAACTTCCTAACCCTGTGGGAGTGACCGAGGTCTGACCTGCTGCCGCTGGGTTTATGAAAGTACTGATTAAAGAGTCTAATTAACATCATGTTACATTGGGAGTGAGGGGACAGAGAGGTGCTTTCACTTGTTAATGTTTTTATAATGAGAATGGGAAAGGCAAAAGGGGATAATCCCCGCCTGAACCGAGCACATGTTCAGCAGTTTGGCTTCACCCAAATCTAAAAGCTTCTTGGGGAAAGCGTAAAACAGCAAAAAAAGCGAGACAAAGATATGATGAAAACGCAACCAAAAAATGACGGCAATAATTCAAAGAAAAAGTGTGTACGTACATTTTGTAGCTTTCAAATGAGGCACTGTTGCTCTCCAGTCGAGAAGCTTTAGATTAGGGTAAAGCTGAACACTTGGTTAATGCCTAACCCTAAAAGGTTAAATAAAGAATAAAGAGAAGGACTGCCCTGAACTCAGACCATCTTTCTGTACAGATTAATGTGTTTTATGAATCCATTCCCTGATAATAAACAATTATTTCTGACTCTGAAGCTGCTCTTTGTTTGTGACCAAAGGAACAAACACCGTGTCATGAATTCAAAGGTTCGTAAACAGCTGACGGTTTAAGTGTTTGACCTCTTGCCTCTCACCGCTGGAGGAGCTGGAGGAGCTACAGGAGCTGCAGGAGCTACAGGAGCTGGAGGAGCTACAGGAGCTGGAGCTGGAGGAGCTACAGGAGCTGGAGCTGGAGCTGGAGGAGCTACAGGAGCTGGAGCTGGAGGAGCTACAGGAGCTGGAGGAGCTACAGGAGCTACAGGAGCTGGAGCTGGAGGAGCTACAAGAGCTGGAGCTGGAGGAGCTACAGGAGCTGGAGGAGCTACAGGAGCTGGAGGAGCTACAGGAGCTGGAGGAGCTGGAGGAGCTACAGGAGCTGGAGGAGATATAGGGTTAGGGTTAGGGTAGGGTTAGGGGTTAGGGTAGGGTATACGTAAGAAAGTGCAGATGACTCTGGAAAGCCATGACTCTCATTTGCATATGTGGCAACATTTCCTAACCCCATCCACTAGGGGGAGTTCCTTAGGGTTTAGGGGTTAAGGGTTTGAGTTATGCACTGGCCATACCTGAGTTACTCATCACTAACTGAGCTAGACTCCAATTAGTTTGAAAATCAGAAAATGAGAAAGCAACGTCATTCTAAATGCAAAACTGATATAATGTAAAACTGAAATTGTCCAAAAAAGGCTTGGTTGTGTATGGCCCTCTAATCAACAGCTCAGCTGGGTATAATGGAGAAATTAATTCTATTTAAAGTCATTTTCAAGTCATGAATTAGAGCGAAATTAGTCGAGGAGATTTGTTTAATGATGTGTAATGTAAATGCAGGCATGGCCAGCACTCAGTAACAAGATGTGACAAGCATTTACCAACCCCGTCCACTAGGGGGAGCTCCGGTTAGGGGTTGGGTTAGAGGGGGCTGTAGGTATACGTAAGAAAGTGCAGTTGGCCCTCGACTGCACTGACTCTCATTTGCATGTGAGCGGTTCACGTTTCGGCCGGCAGAGGCAGGCGGGAGGACAGGTCCTAAATGGTTATATTTAAGTTGGTTTGTAGGTCTCCAGTAAAACAAAATTCAAAGTGAAAAGGCAATTAATTCTTCTGCTCAGTGTCTGCATCTGTAATGTCTTTTTGAGAGTTCCCTGTATTTATACATGCATATATATAATAAACTTTGTCTGTTAACATCAGCCTGACCATGGACTGCAAGTGGAAATTAGCACAGCTGCCAAAACCCGGTACAATGCCTCTCTCCTTTTTGAGGTTACTGTACGTTTTGCATTGTCTCCGTTCTAATCAAATCATTCTACTAAACTGATTGGCCACAGGCTCTTGGACAGCATTCATTGCGGTCACACAGTGACACCTAGTGGACCGTAAAACGTACTACACCACAGTTCTCTCCTCAGGATCTCAGGTCAAGATTTTCTTTTTCCTTTTCTTTTTTGGCCAAACTTTCCACATCGTTCTTCAGAAATTGTATGTATAGTAAACAGAATAACAAAGTTCCACTTCGGAAATAACTTTTATTCATAAAAAATGAAGTTAAGTCATATGTACGTCACTGTCAGTGACACTTTGACGTTTTCCACAATGACGTCATTTAACCAGAGTAGAAAACAGAAACAGGGTCACTCAAATTTCAAATTGCTATTTTCTGGTCCAAAGTCATCTCAAACTTTCCTAATGCATTTACAACATCAGCATTTGTCACAGGGACTGAGTTTAAACCAGGTTTCACAACTTTCAGGAGGAAAACTGTCACTTCACTGTAAAACATGTCTACTAGCCTGACAATTTATGACTGTTTAAAAGGCTTTAAAACCAGTGTTTTTTGGCTAAATGTCTGCTTTTACCATATACTAAAGGACAAAGCAAGTTTTATTCCAATAACAGAAATTGGAAAAATCATGGATGCCTCCATTACAAGGTATACAAAAAAGAAGAAACAGCTATGATTTGGCTTTTCTCAAGCGTGTGAGTTTCTTTTTGTAAGCATAGAACGTGCGTACAGGGATTTGCCATTCCAAACTGACTTTCTGATAAACAGAGTAGCTCTCCAGTATGGAATGTGGGGCTTTATGAAATGCCGCCTCCACAAACGACAACTCACGTGCCGTCCACGGCCTCTTCACACCTGCAGGAACGACCATTGGAGCAGTCCACGTTATTGAGTTTTGCACCTCCTCTTCAGGCTCCTCTGGGTGTTCCTCTTCCTCCTCCTCCTCCTCATCTGAGGGCACATTCGCGGTCTGCCTAGGGGTTTGAGGAAGAGCCTTTTTCTGTGGAATTGCGATTATTTTGAAAGGGATGTCAGGATGCACTTTATACAGTTTAAACACGTTGAAACTGGGCACAAGGTGTGAATCCTGAATCTGCATTGATCTGAGCCTTGCCTGTTTAATGGGTAAATCCAGTTCCAACCTTGAGAGTTTCCTGTAGTCTACATAAATGCCCTGTTGAATGAATGCTACACAACTGAGGAAAGTGCACACTTTTGCTAGCTCCTCTTTGGGCATTTTTTCAGCTCCTACGATCCTCCGCAAGACAGGCAGCATCCAAGGCATTCCATGTTCCTGAAAAGGACCAAGGTTTCTGTCATACGTTAGATTTGAGTTCTTGAGCGTAGCCATGACGTCGTTTGATAGGATATCGGCCAGCGCCTCTAACGGCGGAGCACGGTTAGGGTTAGGGTTAGGGTTAGGGTTAGGGTTAGGGTTAGGTATAGAGAAGAAAGTGCAGATGACTCTGGAAAGCCAAGACTCTCATTTGCATATGTGGCAACGTTTCCTAACCCCATCCACTAGGGGGAGTTCCCCTAGGGTTTAGGGGTTAAGGGTTTGACTTATGCACTGGCCATACCTGAGTTACTCATCACTAACTGAGCTAGACTCCAATTAGTTTGAAAATCAGAAAATAAGAAAGCAACGTCATTCTAAATGCAAAACTGATATAATGTAAAACTGAAATTGTCATTCCAAAAAAGGCACGATAACAAACTAACATAATCCCAAATGCAAAAAATGATATTTTTCTGTAGAACTGAAATGGTCCTTCCTATAACTTAGGTTCAGGCATGGGTCCACTGACCTTAAGGTCAGGCCCGATGGTTGTATATGGCCCTCTAGTCAACAGCTCAACTGGGTATAATGGAGAAATGAATTCTATTGAAAGTCATTTTCAAGTCATGAATTAGGGCGATATGAGTCGACCAGATTTGTTCAAATGATGTGTAATGTAAATGCAGGCATGGCCAGAACTCAGTAACAAGATGTGACAAGCACTTACCAATGGGGTCCACTAGGGGGAGCTCCTCAGGGTTTGGGTTACAGGGCTGCCGGGGCCATGGGAGCTGTAGGTATAGAGAAGAAAGTGCAGATGACTCTGGAAAGCCAAGACTCTCATTTGCATATGTGGCAACGTTTCCTAACCCCATCCACTAGGGGGAGTTCCCCTAGGGTTTAGGGGTTAAGGGTTTGACTTATGCACTGGCCATACCTGAGTTACTCATCACTAACTGAGCTAGACTCCAATTAGTTTGAAAATCAGAAAATAAGAAAGCAACGTCATTCTAAATGCAAAACTGATATAATGTAAAACTGAAATTGTCATTCCAAAAAAGGCACGATAACAAACTAACATAATCCCAAATGCAAAAAATGATATTTTTCTGTAGAACTGAAATGGTCCTTCCTATAACTTAGGTTCAGGCATGGGTCCACTGACCTTAAGGTCAGGCCCGATGGTTGTATATGGCCCTCTAGTCAACAGCTCAACTGGGTATAATGGAGAAATGAATTCTAGGGTTAGGGTTAGGGTTAGGGTTAGGGTTAGGGTTAGGGTTAGAAAATTATCACGATGACCCTCCCTGTTCATTCCTTGATGAATTAAACAGTTAAGGAGAGTCAAAGGCAATGCACGGGCCCACGCACGTCGCTGAGTTTCCCCATTCCAGTGGCGCTTAAAGTTGTCATACTAAAAATATTGTATTAATGGGCGTAAAAGCGACGATAGACCTTAAAATGAAAGGGGGAAGAAATGGCTGTGGTGATGAAGAAGGAGAGGAAGAGCAAAGGAGTAGAACCCTTGTCCGGGGTCGAGCCACTCCCACCACCTGTCGAGCCGCATGCTCCACCAAACCAACCAACCACACACATCCAAAGAAGAGGTATGGGGAAGGAGAGGGGAAATAAAGAAAAAAAGAAAAAAAGAAAAAAAGAGGGAATGGGGGAGGAAGCGGAAGAGCATAGGAGTAGAACCCTTATCCGGGGTCGAGCTACTCCCAAGAAATGGCTGTGGTGATGAAGATGGAGAGGAAGAGCAAAGGAGTAGAACCCTTGTCCAGGGTCGAGCCACTCCCCCCACCTGTCGAGCCGCATGCTCCACCAAACCAACCAACCACACACATCCAAAGAAGAGGTATTGGGAAGGAGAGGGGAAATAAAGAAAAAAAGAGGGAATGGGGGAGGAAGCGGAAGAGCATAGGAGTAGAACCCTTATCCGGGGTCGAGCTACTCCCAAGAAATGGCTGTGGTGATGAAGATGGAGAGGAAGAGCAAAGGAGTAGAACCCTTGTCCAGGGTCGAGCCACTCCCCCCACCTGTCGAGCCGCATGCTCCACCAAACCAACCAACCACACACATCCAAAGAAGAGGTATGGGGAAGGAGAGGGGAAATAAAGAAAAAAAGAGGGAATGGGGGAGGAAGCGGAAGAGCATAGGAGTAGAACCCTTATCCGGGGTCGAGCTACTCCCAAGAAATGGCTGTGGTGATGAAGATGGAGAGGAAGAGCAAAGGAGTAGAACCCTTGTCCAGGGTCGAGCCACTCCCCCCACCTGTCGAGCCGCATGCTCCACCAAACCAACCAACCACACACATCCAAAGAAGAGGTATGGGGAAGGGGAGGGGAAATAAAGAAAAAAAGAGGGAATGGGGGAGGAAGCGGAAGAGCATAGGAGTAGAACCCTTGTCCGGGGTCGAGCTACTCCCCTACCTGTCCAGGCATGAGCTCAACCCCTTCCCCTCTCACCCACACCACCAAAGAGGAGGCATGGGGGAGGGGAAGGGGGGAGGAGAAAGTGAAGAAAAACTGTATTAAAGAGGCTCAAGTTCAAGCATGAGCTCCCAATGGTTAGAATAATGGTCGAGATTAAGTATATTTAAGTTGCGGAAGGAGCGCTTCTATAGAGTCCTAGGCTTAAGTTTAGGCATAAGCCACTAATATTAGGTTTAGGGTAAGAGCTTGGATTAGGATTACAGCAAATGTGATTAAAATGAGTCCTGCTTTAGAGTCCTAGGTTTAAGTTTAGGCATAGGCCACTAATATTAGGTTTAGGGTAAGAGCTTGGGTTAGGATTACAGCAGATGTGGTTGAAATGAGTCCTGCTTTAGAGTCCTAGGTTTAAGTTTAGGCATAGGCCCCTAATATTAGGTTTAGGGTAAGAGCTTGGGTTAGGATTACAGCAGATGTGGTTGAAATGAGTCCTGCTTTAGAGTCCTAGGTTTAAGTTTAGGCATAGGCCCCTAATATTAGGTTTAGGGTAAGAGCTTGGGTTAGGATTATAGCAGATGTGGTTGAAATGAGTGCTGCTTTAGAGTCCTAGGTTTAAGTTTAGGCATAGGCCCCTAATATTAGGTTTAGGGTAAGAGCTTGGGTTAGGATTATAGCAGATGTGGTTGAAATGAGTGCTGCTTTAGAGTCCTAGGTTTAAGTTTAGGCATAGGCCCCTAATATTAGGTTTAGGGTAAGAGCTTGGGTTAGGATTAGGGTTAGGGTTAGGGTTAGGGTTAGGGTTAGGGTTAGGGTTAGGGTTAGGGTTAGGGTTAGGGTTAGGGTTAGGGTTAGGGTTAGGGTTAGGGTTAGGGTTAGGGTTAGGGTTAGGGTTAGGGTTAGGGTTAGGGTTAGGGTTAGGGTTAGGGTTAGGGTTAGGGTTAGGGTTAGGGTTAGGGTTAGGGTTAGGGTTAGGGTTAGGGTTAGGGTTAGGGTTAGGGTTAGGGTTAGGGTTAGGGTTAGGGTTAGGGTTAGGGTTAGGGTTAGGGTTAGGGTTAGGGTTAGGGTTAGGGTTAGGGTTAGGGTTAGGGTTAGGGTTAGGGTTAGGGTTAGGGTTAGGGTTAGGGTTAGGGTTAGGGTTAGGGTTAGGGTTAGGGTTAGGGTTAGGGTTAGGGTTAGGGTTAGGGTTAGGGTTAGGGTTAGGGTTAGGGTTAGGGTTAGGGTTAGGGTTAGGGTTAGGGTTAGGGTTAGGGTTAGGGTTAGGGTTAGGGTTAGGGTTAGGGTTAGGGTTAGGGTTAGGGTTAGGGTTAGGGTTAGGGTTAGGGTTAGGGTTAGGGTTAGGGTTAGGGTTAGGGTTAGGGTTAGGGTTAGGGTTAGGGTTAGGGTTAGGGTTAGGGTTAGGGTTAGGGTTAGGGTTAGGGTTAGGGTTAGGGTTAGGGTTAGGGTTAGGGTTAGGGTTAGGGTTAGGGTTAGGGTTAGGGTTAGGGTTAGGGTTAGGGTTAGGGTTAGGGTTAGGGTTAGGGTTAGGGTTAGGGTTAGGGTTAGGGTTAGGGTTAGGGTTAGGGTTAGGGTTAGGGTTAGGGTTAGGGTTAGGGTTAGGGTTAGGGTTAGGGTTAGGGTTAGGGTTAGGGTTAGGGTTAGGGTTAGGGTTAGGGTTAGGGTTAGGGTTAGGGTTAGGGTTAGGGTTAGGGTTAGGGTTAGGGTTAGGGTTAGGGTTAGGGTTAGGGTTAGGGTTAGGGTTAGGGTTAGGGTTAGGGTTAGGGTTAGGGTTAGGGTTAGGGTTAGGGTTAGGGTTAGGGTTAGGGTTAGGGTTAGGGTTAGGGTTAGGGTTAGGGTTAGGGTTAGGGTTAGGGTTAGGGTTAGGGTTAGGGTTAGGGTTAGGGTTAGGGTTAGGGTTAGGGTTAGGGTTAGGGTTAGGGTTAGGGTTAGGGTTAGGGTTAGGGTTAGGGTTAGGGTTAGGGTTAGGGTTAGGGTTAGGGTTAGGGTTAGGGTTAGGGTTAGGGTTAGGGTTAGGGTTAGGGTTAGGGTTAGGGTTAGGGTTAGGGTTAGGGTTAGGGTTAGGGTTAGGGTTAGGGTTAGGGTTAGGGTTAGGGTTAGGGTTAGGGTTAGGGTTAGGGTTAGGGTTAGGGTTAGGGTTAGGGTTAGGGTTAGGGTTAGGGTTAGGGTTAGGGTTAGGGTTAGGGTTAGGGTTAGGGTTAGGGTTAGGGTTAGGGTTAGGGTTAGGGTTAGGGTTAGGGTTAGGGTTAGGGTTAGGGTTAGGGTTAGGGTTAGGGTTAGGGTTAGGGTTAGGGTTAGGGTTAGGGTTAGGGTTAGGGTTAGGGTTAGGGTTAGGGTTAGGGTTAGGGTTAGGGTTAGGGTTAGGGTTAGGGTTAGGGTTAGGGTTAGGGTTAGGGTTAGGGTTAGGGTTAGGGTTAGGGTTAGGGTTAGGGTTAGGGTTAGGGTTAGGGTTAGGGTTAGGGTTAGGGTTAGGGTTAGGGTTAGGGTTAGGGTTAGGGTTAGGGTTAGGGTTAGGGTTAGGGTTAGGGTTAGGGTTAGGGTTAGGGTTAGGGTTAGGGTTAGGGTTAGGGTTAGGGTTAGGGTTAGGGTTAGGGTTAGGGTTAGGGTTAGGGTTAGGGTTAGGGTTAGGGTTAGGGTTAGGGTTAGGGTTAGGGTTAGGGTTAGGGTTAGGGTTAGGGTTAGGGTTAGGGTTAGGGTTAGGGTTAGGGTTAGGGTTAGGGTTAGGGTTAGGGTTAGGGTTAGGGTTAGGGTTAGGGTTAGGGTTAGGGTTAGGGTTAGGGTTAGGGTTAGGGTTAGGGTTAGGGTTAGGGTTAGGGTTAGGGTTAGGGTTAGGGTTAGGGTTAGGGTTAGGGTTAGGGTTAGGGTTAGGGTTAGGGTTAGGGTTAGGGTTAGGGTTAGGGTTAGGGTTAGGGTTAGGGTTAGGGTTAGGGTTAGGGTTAGGGTTAGGGTTAGGGTTAGGGTTAGGGTTAGGGTTAGGGTTAGGGTTAGGGTTAGGGTTAGGGTTAGGGTTAGGGTTAGGGTTAGGGTTAGGGTTAGGGTTAGGGTTAGGGTTAGGGTTAGGGTTAGGGTTAGGGTTAGGGTTAGGGTTAGGGTTAGGGTTAGGGTTAGGGTTAGGGTTAGGGTTAGGGTTAGGGTTAGGGTTAGGGTTAGGGTTAGGGTTAGGGTTAGGGTTAGGGTTAGGGTTAGGGTTAGGGTTAGGGTTAGGGTTAGGGTTAGGGTTAGGGTTAGGGTTAGGGTTAGGGTTAGGGTTAGGGTTAGGGTTAGGGTTAGGGTTAGGGTTAGGGTTAGGGTTAGGGTTAGGGTTAGGGTTAGGGTTAGGGTTAGGGTTAGGGTTAGGGTTAGGGTTAGGGTTAGGGTTAGGGTTAGGGTTAGGGTTAGGGTTAGGGTTAGGGTTAGGGTTAGGGTTAGGGTTAGGGTTAGGGTTAGGGTTAGGGTTAGGGTTAGGGTTAGGGTTAGGGTTAGGGTTAGGGTTAGGGTTAGGGTTAGGGTTAGGGTTAGGGTTAGGGTTAGGGTTAGGGTTAGGGTTAGGGTTAGGGTTAGGGTTAGGGTTAGGGTTAGGGTTAGGGTTAGGGTTAGGGTTAGGGTTAGGGTTAGGGTTAGGGTTAGGGTTAGGGTTAGGGTTAGGGTTAGGGTTAGGGTTAGGGTTAGGGTTAGGGTTAGGGTTAGGGTTAGGGTTAGGGTTAGGGTTAGGGTTAGGGTTAGGGTTAGGGTTAGGGTTAGGGTTAGGGTTAGGGTTAGGGTTAGGGTTAGGGTTAGGGTTAGGGTTAGGGTTAGGGTTAGGGTTAGGGTTAGGGTTAGGGTTAGGGTTAGGGTTAGGGTTAGGGTTAGGGTTAGGGTTAGGGTTAGGGTTAGGGTTAGGGTTAGGGTTAGGGTTAGGGTTAGGGTTAGGGTTAGGGTTAGGGTTAGGGTTAGGGTTAGGGTTAGGGTTAGGGTTAGGGTTAGGGTTAGGGTTAGGGTTAGGGTTAGGGTTAGGGTTAGGGTTAGGGTTAGGGTTAGGGTTAGGGTTAGGGTTAGGGTTAGGGTTAGGGTTAGGGTTAGGGTTAGGGTTAGGGTTAGGGTTAGGGTTAGGGTTAGGGTTAGGGTTAGGGTTAGGGTTAGGGTTAGGGTTAGGGTTAGGGTTAGGGTTAGGGTTAGGGTTAGGGTTAGGGTTAGGGTTAGGGTTAGGGTTAGGGTTAGGGTTAGGGTTAGGGTTAGGGTTAGGGTTAGGGTTAGGGTTAGGGTTAGGGTTAGGGTTAGGGTTAGGGTTAGGGTTAGGGTTAGGGTTAGGGTTAGGGTTAGGGTTAGGGTTAGGGTTAGGGTTAGGGTTAGGGTTAGGGTTAGGGTTAGGGTTAGGGTTAGGGTTAGGGTTAGGGTTAGGGTTAGGGTTAGGGTTAGGGTTAGGGTTAGGGTTAGGGTTAGGGTTAGGGTTAGGGTTAGGGTTAGGGTTAGGGTTAGGGTTAGGGTTAGGGTTAGGGTTAGGGTTAGGGTTAGGGTTAGGGTTAGGGTTAGGGTTAGGGTTAGGGTTAGGGTTAGGGTTAGGGTTAGGGTTAGGGTTAGGGTTAGGGTTAGGGTTAGGGTTAGGGTTAGGGTTAGGGTTAGGGTTAGGGTTAGGGTTAGGGTTAGGGTTAGGGTTAGGGTTAGGGTTAGGGTTAGGGTTAGGGTTAGGGTTAGGGTTAGGGTTAGGGTTAGGGTTAGGGTTAGGGTTAGGGTTAGGGTTAGGGTTAGGGTTAGGGTTAGGGTTAGGGTTAGGGTTAGGGTTAGGGTTAGGGTTAGGGTTAGGGTTAGGGTTAGGGTTAGGGTTAGGGTTAGGGTTAGGGTTAGGGTTAGGGTTAGGGTTAGGGTTAGGGTTAGGGTTAGGGTTAGGGTTAGGGTTAGGGTTAGGGTTAGGGTTAGGGTTAGGGTTAGGGTTAGGGTTAGGGTTAGGGTTAGGGTTAGGGTTAGGGTTAGGGTTAGGGTTAGGGTTAGGGTTAGGGTTAGGGTTAGGGTTAGGGTTAGGGTTAGGGTTAGGGTTAGGGTTAGGGTTAGGGTTAGGGTTAGGGTTAGGGTTAGGGTTAGGGTTAGGGTTAGGGTTAGGGTTAGGGTTAGGGTTAGGGTTAGGGTTAGGGTTAGGGTTAGGGTTAGGGTTAGGGTTAGGGTTAGGGTTAGGGTTAGGGTTAGGGTTAGGGTTAGGGTTAGGGTTAGGGTTAGGGTTAGGGTTAGGGTTAGGGTTAGGGTTAGGGTTAGGGTTAGGGTTAGGGTTAGGGTTAGGGTTAGGGTTAGGGTTAGGGTTAGGGTTAGGGTTAGGGTTAGGGTTAGGGTTAGGGTTAGGGTTAGGGTTAGGGTTAGGGTTAGGGTTAGGGTTAGGGTTAGGGTTAGGGTTAGGGTTAGGGTTAGGGTTAGGGTTAGGGTTAGGGTTAGGGTTAGGGTTAGGGTTAGGGTTAGGGTTAGGGTTAGGGTTAGGGTTAGGGTTAGGGTTAGGGTTAGGGTTAGGGTTAGGGTTAGGGTTAGGGTTAGGGTTAGGGTTAGGGTTAGGGTTAGGGTTAGGGTTAGGGTTAGGGTTAGGGTTAGGGTTAGGGTTAGGGTTAGGGTTAGGGTTAGGGTTAGGGTTAGGGTTAGGGTTAGGGTTAGGGTTAGGGTTAGGGTTAGGGTTAGGGTTAGGGTTAGGGTTAGGGTTAGGGTTAGGGTTAGGGTTAGGGTTAGGGTTAGGGTTAGGGTTAGGGTTAGGGTTAGGGTTAGGGTTAGGGTTAGGGTTAGGGTTAGGGTTAGGGTTAGGGTTAGGGTTAGGGTTAGGGTTAGGGTTAGGGTTAGGGTTAGGGTTAGGGTTAGGGTTAGGGTTAGGGTTAGGGTTAGGGTTAGGGTTAGGGTTAGGGTTAGGGTTAGGGTTAGGGTTAGGGTTAGGGTTAGGGTTAGGGTTAGGGTTAGGGTTAGGGTTAGGGTTAGGGTTAGGGTTAGGGTTAGGGTTAGGGTTAGGGTTAGGGTTAGGGTTAGGGTTAGGGTTAGGGTTAGGGTTAGGGTTAGGGTTAGGGTTAGGGTTAGGGTTAGGGTTAGGGTTAGGGTTAGGGTTAGGGTTAGGGTTAGGGTTAGGGTTAGGGTTAGGGTTAGGGTTAGGGTTAGGGTTAGGGTTAGGGTTAGGGTTAGGGTTAGGGTTAGGGTTAGGGTTAGGGTTAGGGTTAGGGTTAGGGTTAGGGTTAGGGTTAGGGTTAGGGTTAGGGTTAGGGTTAGGGTTAGGGTTAGGGTTAGGGTTAGGGTTAGGGTTAGGGTTAGGGTTAGGGTTAGGGTTAGGGTTAGGGTTAGGGTTAGGGTTAGGGTTAGGGTTAGGGTTAGGGTTAGGGTTAGGGTTAGGGTTAGGGTTAGGGTTAGGGTTAGGGTTAGGGTTAGGGTTAGGGTTAGGGTTAGGGTTAGGGTTAGGGTTAGGGTTAGGGTTAGGGTTAGGGTTAGGGTTAGGGTTAGGGTTAGGGTTAGGGTTAGGGTTAGGGTTAGGGTTAGGGTTAGGGTTAGGGTTAGGGTTAGGGTTAGGGTTAGGGTTAGGGTTAGGGTTAGGGTTAGGGTTAGGGTTAGGGTTAGGGTTAGGGTTAGGGTTAGGGTTAGGGTTAGGGTTAGGGTTAGGGTTAGGGTTAGGGTTAGGGTTAGGGTTAGGGTTAGGGTTAGGGTTAGGGTTAGGGTTAGGGTTAGGGTTAGGGTTAGGGTTAGGGTTAGGGTTAGGGTTAGGGTTAGGGTTAGGGTTAGGGTTAGGGTTAGGGTTAGGGTTAGGGTTAGGGTTAGGGTTAGGGTTAGGGTTAGGGTTAGGGTTAGGGTTAGGGTTAGGGTTAGGGTTAGGGTTAGGGTTAGGGTTAGGGTTAGGGTTAGGGTTAGGGTTAGGGTTAGGGTTAGGGTTAGGGTTAGGGTTAGGGTTAGGGTTAGGGTTAGGGTTAGGGTTAGGGTTAGGGTTAGGGTTAGGGTTAGGGTTAGGGTTAGGGTTAGGGTTAGGGTTAGGGTTAGGGTTAGGGTTAGGGTTAGGGTTAGGGTTAGGGTTAGGGTTAGGGTTAGGGTTAGGGTTAGGGTTAGGGTTAGGGTTAGGGTTAGGGTTAGGGTTAGGGTTAGGGTTAGGGTTAGGGTTAGGGTTAGGGTTAGGGTTAGGGTTAGGGTTAGGGTTAGGGTTAGGGTTAGGGTTAGGGTTAGGGTTAGGGTTAGGGTTAGGGTTAGGGTTAGGGTTAGGGTTAGGGTTAGGGTTAGGGTTAGGGTTAGGGTTAGGGTTAGGGTTAGGGTTAGGGTTAGGGTTAGGGTTAGGGTTAGGGTTAGGGTTAGGGTTAGGGTTAGGGTTAGGGTTAGGGTTAGGGTTAGGGTTAGGGTTAGGGTTAGGGTTAGGGTTAGGGTTAGGGTTAGGGTTAGGGTTAGGGTTAGGGTTAGGGTTAGGGTTAGGGTTAGGGTTAGGGTTAGGGTTAGGGTTAGGGTTAGGGTTAGGGTTAGGGTTAGGGTTAGGGTTAGGGTTAGGGTTAGGGTTAGGGTTAGGGTTAGGGTTAGGGTTAGGGTTAGGGTTAGGGTTAGGGTTAGGGTTAGGGTTAGGGTTAGGGTTAGGGTTAGGGTTAGGGTTAGGGTTAGGGTTAGGGTTAGGGTTAGGGTTAGGGTTAGGGTTAGGGTTAGGGTTAGGGTTAGGGTTAGGGTTAGGGTTAGGGTTAGGGTTAGGGTTAGGGTTAGGGTTAGGGTTAGGGTTAGGGTTAGGGTTAGGGTTAGGGTTAGGGTTAGGGTTAGGGTTAGGGTTAGGGTTAGGGTTAGGGTTAGGGTTAGGGTTAGGGTTAGGGTTAGGGTTAGGGTTAGG
>NW_027639304.1:0-1000 GCF_951799975.1 Gobius niger | reverse complement strand
CCGGTGACTTGTGCCCGGTGACTTCTGCTCGGTGACTTCTGCCCGGTGACTTCTGCCCGGTGACTTCTGCCCGGTGACTTGTGCCCGGTGACTTCTGCCCGGTGACTTCTGCTCGTGCTTCAGAAGCTCCATTAAGCTCTCTTTGAACTCACGCAGTGGCACTAATGTGTCTGTGATTACAGCAGCTCTGCTTCACCGCGCTGACGGGACGCTTTATTTTTAAACACAGGGACCAACGAACAAGTGTTAAAACTCCAGAGGGAAAGTCTGAGGACGACGACTTTCAGAGCCTCGTCTGCTCCTCGTCTGCTCCTCGTCTGCTCCTCATGTCCTCCTCTCTGTCCTCCATGTTGAACCATCAGTAAAGTTTGTGAAGTCGCCGTGTGAAATGCAAAGTGAAACCCGGCGGTTTCAGGATGGTTTGGCCCAACATCACAGCAGGAGTTTCCTCACGGCTTCTCCAAACATGAAACAATGAAACAGAACCAGGTGATGTCCAGGTGGACGTTAAAGTGATGTCCAGGGGGACGTGGTGTCCAGGGGGACGTTAAAGTGATGTCCAGGGGGACGTGGTGTCCAGGGGGACGTTAAAGTGATGTCCAGGGGGACGTGGTGTCCAGACTGAGGAGACGTCCTCATGAGCGTCGGCAGCAGATGGAAATGTGTCGTCCTGATCCGTCAGCAGGAAGGGCCGGGTCGGTTCTTGAATGGGAGGAGCCTAAATGTAGTGAGTGGTGGTGGGAGGGGCTGATAGTGCAGACTGGTCGTCAGTCGGCCCCAGGGCAGCTGTGGCTACTATAGTAGCGTACCGTCACTAAGTATGGAGTGAATGAATAATTCAATGTGAACATGTTGAGTGTCCAGGAAAGCGCTGTGTGAAACCGAGGCTTTATTAACGTTTCTGTCAAAGCTGAAAACATCCGTAAAAGAGTGAGTTTTAATGTGACGTCACAGGTGGACGTCTCTGTCAGCACGTTCTCTCACCAGCTCATGCTCCTTC
>NW_027639305.1:0-54176 GCF_951799975.1 Gobius niger | reverse complement strand
GAGCGCCCCTAGTGCAATCAACCGGTACTGCATCTGCATCAGAGGATTTCTGATTCTGACAAACTCTATTCCAGTCAGGAACTTTCCATTACTTCAGAATGTGTCAGGACCCGGACGGACAATCGAAAGCATGACAGACACTGACAAGTAGCTTTGGCTAAAATGTTGCTGTATGTGACATTAGCTCACTACACACACAAAAACAGTGCCGTGTAATCTCGTCTGGAAAAGGTTTATCCTGTCAGGTTAAGGGCTGGGTACCATTAACCGATACCAGTATGGTAGTGGTATAACGCTATAACGTGGTTCACCTCACGCAGCCTCGCTGTTTTCGAATATATTTTAGTAGCCACAACGCGCATTGTGTTCTGCATCCTGATTGGCTGGTCGTAGAGCGAGCCTCCTCTCGCTGCAGAGAGGATCTCTGTCAGTATCAGTGCACACCGCCAGAGTCACAGCAACACAGGCCGGGCATGAGAGGGTCTGGATGGATGGGTGGATGACCATTAATTGTGATGTTTCTGATTTGAATCCTACCGTGTATTTTACGGATTGAGCTCTAGTGGCAGCAACACTGTGATCCAAGGAAAACCGGTTGAAGTAGTCTCCAGGACTATTATTGACAAGGACTTGCGCTTTGAGTCTAACACTGACGTCATCTGCAAATAGCTGCAGCAAAGACTCTTCTTTTTAAGGAAAATGAATTCATTTAGAGTTTGTAACGTCCTCATGACCATCTTTTACCTCTTTTATTGAGTCAGTGTTATCATTTTGTGTGACCAACAAAAATTGTTTGATGAAGTTGGTCAGAGTAGCAGGTAAAATCATTGGTGCAGAGCAGACTCAGCTGCATGACCTTTACATGACCTTAACATGACCTTTACATGACCTTTACAGCCAAAGGGTTGTACGTAAAGCCCAACAGATGATGGAGTGTCCGGACCATCCGCTTTTTAAGGAGTTTAACTTACTCCCCTCCGGACGCAGGCTCAGAATGCCCTGTACTCGAACTCATCGGGCCAGGGCCTCTTTTATCCCAGAGGCTGTTGTGAAGATAAATGATCATATGTTGCTCAGTGAAGCTGCTGCAAATTAGGCTTCATTCGATCTTCTGCTGATGGTCCCCCAGCTTCAGAGCCGGACTGATGACGCTGTGACTGTGTGATCTTTGTCTCAAACACAATTGTTGTCTCACTGTGTTTTTTTGTTTGTTTTTGCTTTATTATGTGTGGACTCCTGCTGCATAATCATTTCCTTCGGGACAGTAATAAAGTTGTCAAGTGCTATCTGTGTTTGCTGTGCTGAGCCTGCACTTGATTGGGCGAGCACCCACGCTGAACGTAGAACTGGATTCCACTCAAAATCAGAAGACTTTTCTTGAGTCCTTTTTGTCTTTATTTTGATTTTCTTCGTGAAAAACCTTGGAATAAAACACAAAAGAAACATTGTGTAAGCAATATGTACAATACTCATATACAGCAGTATTCCAAGTCTTTTTTACAACATACTGTTTCACATCTTTTAAATACTTTTGCAGCATGTAATTATATTTTAATATACAGATTTTAATTTATGAATGAAGTGGTTTTAGAATGTATCTTAAAGGAATAGGCCACCGTTTTTCCATACTGAGATATGTTCTTACCTGAGCTTTGACGAGTTCTTTAGGACCTGTCTGATCTTCCCCCGTGCCTTGAGTCACGTAAACACAGCGCAGACGGCGTTAGCATTTAGCCTCTCCCTCTCTCCTCTATAGCTCCAAAACTAGGAGTACCAGGAGTAATTTGGCATCCGCACAGTAAAGTGAAGATTACTGCGCGGATTATTCCACTTATTATACTACTCCTGGTATTATTACGCCTTACAATATAGTCCCCCCTTTTATCCGCTTAGAAAATGCACATTGTTTAATTTTGTGTAATTATACTTTGTAGTGGAACACTTCACGTAACCATATTTAAATAGGGAAAACGTGGAAGAGCTTGGTAGCTTCTATCTTGACCTGTTTTGGAGCTATAGAGGAGAGAGGGAGAGGCTAAATGCTAACGCCGTCTGCGCTGTGTTTACGTGACTGAAGGCACGGGGGGGGATCAGACAGGTCCTAAGAACTCGTCAAAGCTCAGGTAAGAACATATCTCAGTGTGGAAAAACGGTGGCCTGTTCCTTTAAATTGATTTTAGCTTAAATGTTTAATGCAAATAACAATGATTCTAATATTTACACACATGAATTTGCTAATGCTACAACTTTACTTTTGTATATTAAACCCAAATTATCATTCACTGGTTGCACATTTCGCTCAAAACACCATGTATGTAATAGGGCTGTGCAATTAATCGAAATTCGATTACGATTTCGATTACAACAGTAAACGATGACAAAATTAGCATAATCGCAAAAAATCTATTATAACTTTTTTTTTTTTTTATTGCTTTTTTTTTTTTTGTAGGTTTTTTTTTTTGCAAAGCAGACTTGCGTTATTTCACGGCACTGGGATTATTTTCCCTTCGCTTTTCTCGTGCCGTGGCTCATGCTTTTGTCTGACATAAAAACAAACGGCGCTGTGTGATGATGTCATCAGGCCGCGCTGCTCAGTTTGCTTGCGCAGGTGTGAGGGCTGGCCAGCAGGGGGCAGGTGTGAAACAGGGACCCCTCTTTAAGCAAGGCGTACATGAAATCATTTGTACTTTTATGACTGTCCAGAAAACATAATGTGTAGTGTAGTGTTTTGATTAATAAATAAATAAAATAATAATAATAATAATCGTTTGAATAATCGCGATTTCAATTATGACAAAAATAATCGTGATTATTATTTTTTCAATAATCGAGCAGCCCTAATGTGTATATTTACATTCAAGACGATACAATAAATTAATATTATGTAGAAGCGTATGCATAATTTCCGAACACTCGTGAACGCCCCATTCGTAGCACAACAGACAGCCCCAGGTAGCGCACACACACCCAAGAGTTCATGCACAGCTGATGGGCTTACCCGCCGTTTGTCCAGCACTTGTTTGTAGGTACTCGGTTCGGCACAGCTTTGAGAGTTTATAGTTTGAGCCTGTACATGGTCGTATGTGTCTCCATTTACTGTTTTTTATGACCAGAGAGCAGTGAACAGAATTGCCCATTGGGATGAATAAAGTTGTTTTGATTTGATTTGTTGATTGCCTCACACCTCCGTATAGCGTCTTGTTTGCCTCAGTGCTCCACAGTGGAGAGAAAGTGTCCGTCCCTTTGCTAACTCCGGGTGTGCGCAAATTGATTAGAAATCAGTTCCGCCTGGGTCTTGTGGGGAGGGGCGGGTCCGCACGCGATCCGACGAAACAGCCATTCATCATTCGATTCTATTCGCTGTACACATTGTGCACTGCAACTGTATATCATTAACTATTATTATTACTCACAATGTATGGTACCAGCAAAACCAAACTAACTACCTGCCTCTGCCGTCTGACACTCGCCTATGGATAGTTTTCCATTGACGTCACACTCCCGCACAGTTTCATATGGCGCCATCGTGTGTGTCAAGGGTCTAATTTTCTTCTTTTCCACCAGTGGGGGGGTCCGCCCCCTTCACTCTGAAATGAGTACGTGCTAGTGGCAGGCCGTGGTATTGCAGCCAGCAGCCCAAAAAGCCCTTTTTGTCATAGACACTCATGTAAAAGGAGCAGCCTGTAAAATGGTCCTCAGGGCATCTGGAGTTTCAGACTGAGGCAAATATATTTCTTTAAAATTACTATTTTTAGGACATGGACTTTTTTTCTTAGTAAAAAAATTGTAAAGCATCAAAAACACATTTTTAAAAGTGTTCTAATGACGTGACGTCACCAGGGCCGCAGACGTGCGCGAGCGTGTGCGTGACGACTCATGAACGAGCAGATTCTCCCTCGTGTGATTTAGCGGCTGAAGTCTGAGCAAAACAAATGAACTGGACTAAAAACAAGGATAAACGCGAAATAACAAACATCTCAAGTAAGTTTATGTTTCTCTAAGTCTTTAGCCAAAAACTAAATATGAAATGTATGATGAATATAGCATGTGTTTATAGCATTGGATTATGGTTAATAAGAAACAACTAGTCTACATGTTATTTAACTCATTTCTGAAAATTAAATAATGGCACTAATAACCTGTAACTGTTTTATTAATTAAAAAAAATACTAGCAGCATTTAATGTACTTATGTACTTACACCATTATTTGTGTAAGTAGAATGAAACACACAAAAATGCATGATTTCCGCATCTGTCCTGGATCCAGTACAGTACAGTACAGTACAGTACAGTACAGTCCAGGACAGTACAGTACAGTACAGTACAGTACAGTACAGTACAGTACAGTACAGTACAGATAAATGCTATATAAAAAACAATATCTCACATTTTACCAATGAAAATGTAATATAAAACACTTTTGCAGTGCTCATTCTTTGTATTTCAGCCAAACAATTCTAGTTGTGACGTTATACTAGCAAATACAGTGAAGTAATAACTCGATTTTTATCAATTCTATCACAATATCAAGACTTCCAGCACTTACGAAACTTCCCAGAAAAGTGACCGAGCGGAAGTTCATGAGCGCGGCTACGTACGTCCGAAGGGCCGCTAAGCGCCCGGTTGTTCCAAGAGCGGCTAAACAAGCTTTTTAAGCCCCGCACTGACAAACTAACCCCCAAAGTCATCGTAGCATCGTAGCTTATTCGCCTGAAATGGCCTTAAAAAAACATTTTGTATTTAAAGAACGATGATATTAAGAGATTTGACTTTTTGCGTAATGGCGTCCGCTCCGCTGAAGCTTCGTCGGCAGCCGTGCGCTCACGCTGCTTTCACCCACTTGGGCCGTGGGAGCAGAGATACAGGTGACGCGTCATACGGGTACTTTGGGCCGCAATGGCGGACGAAACTGGTTTCATGCGCCACTGAGCACCTCTATGTAAAGAGACAGGAGCTGGGACAGCACGCCTTATCCAGTTTATAATAGATCCATGTTTTCCACACAGAGACCTTGTTTGTCCATCGACACAGCCTTGGCCTCCCTCTCTCCCTCTTCCAAACAAAAACAAAAACATGTAGTATTATTTTGAAACACTTTAAATGTACACATGGGGGTCTTTTACCTCTGAGGCGTCCCATGTGTATCTAAACTCTATGATCTTGTATTGTATATCGAGTCGGTCACAGGGCTGTAAATACTATATAAATATGCGCTGGACAAGATCCATGATGAGAAATCCAGGCCGTATCACCTTTGACAAACACTGAATAAACTAAACTGTGTATTTTAAAGCAGTGCAGCTCAGGGACATGAATACAGGATGTCAGCTGGGTCTGCCCTCAGTGGTGTTGGGGTTTCCTGGAGAATCAAAATGGAAGCAACTAATTATTCTTTTAGGTAAGAAATTCATTTTTAAAGCCAAAAATAAGGCTTCCTTAAACACATTCAGTTATGTACGGTATATGGAAGATTGCTACGAAGTTGAGGGATGTACATTAATATCTGAAAAAGAAAAAACCTTCATGAAAAACGGTGGTCCAGATTGATGGAGTTTAAATCTAGGAGAGATATGTCATTTTGTTGTGTTGTGGATTTTCTTGCTTAATAAAGCTTAAGAGAAGTTTGTCTAGTCAAGATGTGAAGTTTATTACACAATGCATCGCGGAGAAGTTACACATAACGCGGGGTCATGTTTAAGCTCTGGCCTGCTCAGCTTTGGCATCCTCTTTTATAAGGTGAGCACCACAGACAGAGCAGCAGGACAGGGGTCATACACAACAAAGGGAAGCCCAGAAACACATAGACATTGTAATACAGTTGTCAATGCAGCCACCAAAAGGCACTTTGCATGGGAATGAAATCATGGTGGCGTTTGGAGACAGAAGGAGATCTTTGTATGTTGAGGAGACGGGCCATGCAGGCCTATTGTCTTTTAGGTGCGAAACGACCTTGCCCAGGATCTTGACCAGGCCCAGGATCTGGATCTTTTGTGAGATGGAGGTCGCGCATCTTGGCCTATTGTCTGTCTGGGATACAGAGCAAGAAGAACCGGTCTGACCACACAGCAGGGAGCCAGGCCGAATGGCGCCGGTTTGGTTACTAGCTTAACTCTAACTAAACTTCCCACAACAGTTGATTCCTTTTTTCTCTGTTTAAACTGCATTTCATTAGAAGATAAATGCATTTGATGATTTTTGTTATGAGTATTTATTTAGTTCCCCCCTTTCTCCTGTTCAATATATTTCAAAATGTGGTCTGAATGTTGTCTGTAATATGTATTTGTTCATAATTTTAGTTTAACCTCTTAACTCCCGCCTGAACCGAGCCGATCTTTTTCCTCACGTCGTCAGATTTTTTGTCCATTTTTTTGTTGGGTATTCAACTCATTTTTGTAGCTTTTTTTTTTTTTTCATTTTTTGTCACATTTTTGTCATTTTTGTCACATTTTTATCATTTTTTTAAATACATTTTTTGTCATTTTTTTGTCAATTTTTTTTTACTTTTTTCCAGAAGCTTTTGGACTGGGGTAAAGCCAAACTGGAGGACATGTGCTCGGTTCAGGCGGGAGGTAAGGGGTTAATCATATATATCTGTGATGGGCCCCAGCGATGTCTCTGTGTGGTGATTTGAAAAAGTCTCTGCTCCACATGCAGAGAACAGCGAGAGCCTCCGATCACGCAGAGTCTCGTTCAGATATCGCGTTCATTTAAAGTTCATCCTAAATAAAAGTCATTCACCTCCTGCTCTGTTTCCTTCACTCCAGAGACATCGTTCTTCATCAGAGAAAACTTTCCCATTTGTTTGTTCAAGTTTGTGAGATTAAATACGTCCTTTTAAACAGTGTTGTTTTTGGCAGCCCTTTTAGTTTTAGTTTTAGTCTTTTGGACAAAAATGCTTGTAGTTTTAGTCACATTTTAGTCATTTCAAAATGTGATAGTTTTAGTCTCGTTTTAGTAAGACGAAAATTAAAAAAGTTTTCGTCAAGTTTTTGTCTGTTTCATTATAATTATCATTATTTCATTATAAATTATAATTAATTTCGATAAGTCTTGGGAATTGGGATAAATAATAGCTTCTATTTTCTTTCTATAGTGTTTGACAAACAGATGACACCACGATAGGCACTGGCAGAAGTGGTCGGCCGACTGTGAACAGGACTTTCCCCAAAAGCGCCCGCTCTCCTCGTCCTCTGATCCATACCCGTGGCTATGGGCGGGCCATAGGGGGCCGTGCCCGTCCCCCAAGATGCTTGTGCCCCCCAGACACAGATGTGGTATAGGCCGTATAACCACGAGAAGCCACTACAAATTGGGCAAAGATAGGCTCCGTATCACTCATTTGCGCAGTGTTACTTTTGTGCTTTCTGCCAGATTAGACCAGCCCAAACTCCACAACAAGTAACTATTTCCTCCCCTGACACCGAGAGAGGGGACCGGGGCATTTCATCCCTCTCTCTCTCTCTGGCACGGTTCCCTCTAAGCTGCGCTCCCGTGTTGTCTGGGCACAAAATAAAATATAGCTGATATGATAGAGGAGCATTAACGATCATCCTCCGCTCTGAGAGTCCACGATGTCGCCTCTTTATGCTCATTTCCCCGTCCCGGCTCGTGTGAGGCAAAGACAGTGACAGGAGCTCGTGTGTGTTTTACTACAAAGCGCTTAAGTCCACTGAAAAGAGCCCGCGTTCAAGAGTGCGTTTTACACTCAGACTCTGGAGCTTTAGTGAAGGCTGAGAGAGACGGAAAAGTGGATATATTTGCTGATTATGTTTAATGTAATGATCAGTGTGCGCCAGGGCTACGTGAACACCATAAGAAAAATATGTATTTAACAGTAAATGTGCCCCCCCATGGATTTCACATGCCCCCCCTAAGACTGCAACGCAACAGTGACGATATGGAGGTACTACAGCAATGGCGGAGCAATGGCAGCCCCCAGTGTCGTGGTCATAAAGCAGAGCAGCCAGCGGCCATTGTAAATGCCGCAATCTTTGTAACAAAACGCCTGGTGATTGGTCGAATGTTGGTAAATCTTGGGATTCAATGCCATGTTGATTGGCTGATTTGTGATTCTCAAACAGCACTGACTGACTGAGCAGAATCCCACCTGGGTCTCCTGAAAGTGGGACTCTGCAGAGTTCTGTCACAGAACTTACCTGAGACTGCTCTAATGAGGACAGGGGCTACTTCATATCTTTCCTTTAAATGTCTCTACAGTGTTTAATAGGTCTATAGTAAAGGGCCTGCGTTTACTTTGATCCAAATGCAAAACTTCAGGACAATTTGAATGTGCTCCGTGTGTGAAAGGGAAACATTTACATAAAACAAAATATCCCAACGGCTTCAGCCACACCCAAAACTGAGCAGCTCCTGCTCCTGGAAAACCATGATCACTCTTTGGGCTTTGTTAATTATTGTGTAACTGTGTCAAATACTTTTACTTTATACTTTTGTAGTTTTACTTTTAATCACCATCAACGTACTACAATAAATAAATCCTACACAATATCACTGGGCATTTTTTCCCTAAACCTATTGTGCCTGGAGCACCTTCCATGTTATTTCAACAGCTGTTTTATTCAAAGATGTGAATCCCCAAACTCGCGCCCCTGTGAGCACATACCTGTATTGTTCTCATTACATCTTCTGTTTAATCACCTGTCGTCATGGTGCTCACTGTTTATTTCTCTAGTGCTGAGCGAGTCCCCAACCCTGTCACTGCTGAAAAGCACTTAGTTATTTATATTTTAGTGGTGGGACTCGATTCAAATTTTTAATCAAGTTGATTATGGCCTTTGTATTAATTAATCGGAATTAATCACATTTAAGGATTATTTATTTAAGGGTTGCATTTATTTTTCAGAGGTATATTTTTAATGCTTTGTTGTATTTTCCTCAATTTTTTTAAGTGGGGCCATATGTGAGGCCAACACTTCAAAGACAGACACAGTTTGATTTACTTTTTTTTTTTAAATACTTTATGTCGATGCTTAACTCTGTAAATGAATACGTTTGACAGTAAAATAGTTTTTGGCTTTATGCCGTGTTCGTCCGTAAGCAACGTCTGCAGGAAAAAGGAAACTGCCTGAGAGTGTCTAAAGGAAAGTGGGATTCATTCACATAGTTTTAATCACTTGAATCAATCGTGTCATTTAAAGACAGGTTTGCACATGATCAGCTCATGATGAAGCCGCGCCCATAAACCTGCCCGTAAACCTGCCCTGAACTTGAACAACAGCTTCACTTTGTTCCAGTCGGATCCGGATTCACTCGAGACAAAGACTTATAGCAAACGCCAACGCTTCACTGTGAGTTTACATTTATTTATTTTAATATTGTTTTTTATGTGGATGATGTTTAGAGTAAAATACATTAAACTGCATATTCTAATTCGTGGGGAAACTGCATGTTGATCATTATTTGAAGTTTTCATTTTTCTGTGAGAAAAGTGCATTTTTATTGTTACTGATACGAGCACCATCAGAAAAAAAGGGGAAAATGTTTATTCACACATGTTTTCATTTGTTAACGTTCATTCATTGACAACTCCCTTGCCGGTGTAAGTCATTAAAATGTCAAATAATCACTTTTCGAGATGTTTCATCTATTACAAAATCAATCAAACTCCCCAAATCAGTGCGTCATTGGAACATTCTACTCACCAATGGGACAGTTTCTGTTTTGTTATGTTTGGGTTAAATCAGTCAGTCTGAAGTGTCTGGACCTTTTAAGAAAACATCACTATATGTTTTGAAGCTTTGCTTTGAGTGTGGTCCACAGGCCACAGTGTGGTTTATTTAACATTAAAAGAAAAGGCCACTGTTTTCCCATACTGCAGCGCTGTCCAGTGATGAGTTGACACGATAACTGTAATCAAATGGCCTCTGGCTTTTTTACGTGCCAAAGTGATGGCGGATGCTCCGTAGTGAGAAAAGTTGGGTGTGAGTTCTGATTGGACAAATGTTGGTAGGGGCGGGCATAAATGCCGCAATCTTTGTAACAAAATGGTGATTGGTCGAATGTTGTCTTGAGATTCAATGCCATGTTGAAACACGTTGTTCTCCTCTGTGGGGTCAAACGGGGTAAAGTTAGAAGCGACCAAGCTCTTCCACGTTTCCCCTATTTAAATACGGTTACGTGAGTAGTTACACAATCCGAGTCTAGTTACACAAAATTAAACATGTGGATTTTCTAAGTGGATAAAAAGGGGAACTATATTGTAAGCTGTAATAACACCTTTGGAGAACTTTGACGACTGCGCTGATGTCGAAGTCTATTAGTGTTTTGTTACTTTTAGTAAGACAGAAGTTTTACCTGCTTGACTAGTTTCGATCACTTCCTGTGATCTTCCTCAGAAGCGACACCTGGTGAAAAATCCCTGTAAGCTGCCTACGGCACCTCCACCACCAGGTTTCGCTTCTGTATTCCAAAATATGAAAATGTTTCATTACACAAAGATAATTATTATTTTAATTTTTTTTACATAATGGTAAATTTTCAAATGTGGCTTAACACAACTGCCTCGGTTTCCTCTAGTTGCTCTGGTTTCCCACTAAAAACATGTAAAATGGAGGCCCCTCTGGGGTCAGGACTAAGGCTGGGCATCAATAAACAATACCAGCATGGTATCAAATTAAGAGTTTAAGTACTACTGGTCATACTACTGGTACTACTGGTTAAGTACTACTCGTCATTAAAGACAAACATGCACCAAACGATAATGCTGCACACGTTGGTGCATGGTGATGCACCACCCTGTTTTGTATTCGCACTTTGGGGCAGTGCTGCTGAATGATTATACAAGCCCCTTCGCCAGCCCTGATGGCGGCCTAATGCATGTCTTACCTTGTTTTATATATCTCTAGCAATCTTTCCCATCCTACAACAATAAACACTTTTTTTTCTAATTGGCTAAGGAAGTGTCAGAATTGGAAGATTATACTGAAGAGCCATATTTAGAGATTTATCTTTTATTACATTGAATTACAAATAAATAAATAAGAAAGATAAAATTTGCAAAGAAATGCATGCAATTATGAGAATAAGTGCATTTATTTCTGTATTCATTTATTTATATATTTATCTATTTATTTCTGTATTTATTTATTTATTTATTTCTGTATTTCTGTATTTCTGTATTTATCTTAATGTATGCAAATCATGGGGTGGGTCGGGATGCCTCTGCTGTCAGCTCATTGGTCAATCTTTTTCCTTGCTCCAGAGCTTGTCCAGCATAGACGGCCATGTTGAGATCACTGTGTTCTCGCTATAGCCATGTCAGAACGAAAAAAAAAAAAAAAAAGCATTCTTCCATAAGCAACAATTGCATTGTGTTTGTGTTTTTTAAACAAATAAGTAAATTATCCTTTGCTCTGTGTCGCTGAACAGCCTCCATTTTGGAGTGGTGAACGGTTGCATGTTGGACCTCAAGCATATCTAGTTGGGGACTGCTGTGCTATGTAGCTAGCCAAACAAGTCGGAGACTCGAGAAAGAAATGGATTCGCTTTGGAGTGAAATTTCTAATGAGCTGAGAAGACTGGCGGACAGGCATACGAGAAACTGTAGCGTTGACTATATTATTTTCCGTTTTGGATCAGTTACGTAAAGTCCCGTCGCCAGACGTCAGTCTTCAGGGGGGCATATGAAATCCACGCAGGGGCACATTTAGTATTACTATAAAGTACATATTTTTCATATGGTGTTCACGTAGCCCTGGCGCACACTGATCATTACATTAAACATAATCAACAGCAAATATGACCAGACCAACTACAGCTGTAACATCAGTCCTCATGGCGGAAACGTCAGTAGGCCTACAGGCGTTTCTCCGAGCTGAGCCTCCTCATCAACACATCCTTCTACTCAGACTTGAACTTATGAGTGAGGTCCTTTTCAAAAGCAGCTGAATGAGCTGGGCCTCACGTCTGTGCAGAATACTGCGCCGATGCAACGAAAACACGTTTATGAGCGTGGAAAACGACCGGACTCTGGGGCTGTAGAACGCGCGCCTGCACCCCCATAGGGGGCCGTGCCCGTCCCCCAAGATGCTTGTGCCCCCACAGACATAGATGTGTGTAGTCTACATGATACGCAGACATACGCCGTATAACCACTGGAGAAAGCTAATGCTAAGCTAAACCTCCGGTCCTCACATGAAAACAAGAAATATGCACAAATAAAGTCAATAAAACCACCATCTACATAAGGCAACCGTTTAACAATGATCACACACGGAGCTGGGTTGATGTTGTAGTTTGTTACTCACATCATCTACAATTAGCTCTGGGAGAAAACCATAGCTTGTTAGCTCAGTTAGCTCAGTTAGCTCGCATTGAGCTCCGGTTTTCTCCCGTGAAAACAAGCATTATGCACTAACTACATAAAGCTGCCTTTATGATGATCACACACTGAGCCGGGCTTCACACATTTGTGGTTTATTGCAGACTTTTAATCAACAATGAACTGTTGACAAGCTAACAGGGCTAACCTGGCCTATAGCCACTTGCTACTGGCACAAAATATGTCCCGTATTCAATCATATGGGCTGGATATCAGCTTAAATGCGAGGGAGATTTCACGTAGACCATGGGGATATAGTTAAAAGATCCATAGGACATGGTATCAAAGAGGGAGCAAAGAGGGAGACTAGTTTGTCCATAAGAGCAAGCATTTTTCAGGCAAGAGTGACTTCCAAGATGGCTATGAACACACTGAGCTGTCGGGGACATTTGTGCCAAGCGTCTGTCTTCAGTAAGCACAAGCGTCTAACTACGGGCTTTAGGTTTAGCTTTCGCATGTCCGTTATTCAGTCTGTCAGCAAAAACATGAGCCAAGATCTTATAATCATTACATAATAACATTATTGGTCTCCAGTCATCCAACTGCAAGACATCCTTGTTTGGTTTGGGGATTAATGTGATAATACCTAGTTTCACTGTGTTGGAAAGATCCCCGGCAGAGATACATTCTAGAAAGGCTTTGTGTAGCAAAACTCTGAGATCCTGCCAAAAGTGTAAAATTCAGTCGTTAATCCATCTATGCCTGGAGACTTACCCAGTGGCATTTTCTGAATAGCTTTATCCATTTCCTCAATATTTAAAGTTTTTTCCATGAATTGTTTAAAGTCTAGATCTATTTTTGATATAAAATCTTTAAGGGCATTCAAAAACATTTGACAGTCAGGTTCAGAAAAGTTCGACTCATATAACTTAGAATAAAACCTGTGAATTTCCCCATTGATTAAGTTAAGGGCTTCTGTAACAGAACCATTTATATTCAATTTAGTAAATTTCTTTTTTAACTGACGATGTTTTTCAAGATTAAAAAAGTAAGAAGTATTTTTCTCTCCCTCTTCTAGCCATCGACCGCGAGACCGTACATAAGCACCTTTAGCCTTATCTAAATATAAATTGTCTAATTCTGACTGTAACTTATTTAACTCAACAGTTTCCTCATTTGACAGTTGGTTTATTTCAGAAAGCCTATTGATTTGGTTTATAATATCTAATTGCTTCCGTCTTTTCCGTTGAGATAGATATTTTCCAGTTTTAATAGCCAGTTCTTTGGCAATTAACACTCTGTTTTTAACTATCATTGTGCCCATAAACACAGATCAGAATATAGTTTTCGTCCTTAAATTCAGTTACCAATACCAACCAATGGCCCATTGTGTCACTAATATGTTTAACAACCTTTCCTGGAAATTTAATCAACAGAATCATTACACCACCTGAATGTGAAGTACCGTGACTAACAAAAATAGAGTCGCCCCACTGAAGCTTCCAAAAATTAACATCTTGGAGTGGATCTCTAGCGTTTAAAGACATGAAAGATAACATACCTGAGAACTAAGGTTAAGCGCTAGAACCATCGGATGCGCAGGAATGAGACAATTTGTGTCCTTTCCAACAAAAAAAGTGCATGTCACTTTCAGGAGTTCAGTCATATGAAGGAACGTGGTGAGCTAATCTATTCAGGAGGATCCACACGTTTGCTATTATTGCATATCCTTCCATCAGATATGCTCTCAGGCCTTTCTTCCTTGCTTCCTGTACCACTGGGTACAGTTTGGCTCGTGCCTCATGATCTTCTTTGACGTCTTTCTTGAAGTAGATGTGCAATTCCTTACAAACCGGGGCTTCTCTGGATCTTTTCCAAACGTCATCCTTGACCGTTCTCTGTGTGAACTGAATAATTATTGAACGCGGGCGGTTGTTGGAGGTTGCCGCTGTACCCTTTACGCCCAGGCGATGCACCGTGTCCACAGCCTCACGAAGCTTCTCCACGGACATGGGCACCACTCTGGTTAGGATCCCAATAACGACTTCTCTGGTGTCTTCTCCATCCTTTTCAACCAGCCCGTTTATCCTCAAGTTCCAGCGACGCTTATATCGAGCTTGCTCGAGGATCGCTTCATTAAGACGCTTGTTTTTTGTCTGTCTGTGAAGCACTTCCACTTTCTTTTGCAGCTCACTGATATCCTGTTCGTTGGCCTTGATAGCTTCAGTATTAGTTTCTATCTTCACCTCAAACTTTCTCAGGAGATCAGTTTGGGCATCCAACTTTTCAGTCTGTCTATCCATCTTCCCCGTGAGCTCAAACACCGCTTTCAAAATGGAATCCATCGTATCATCAGCACTCTTTTCTCAGGTCAGGGTTGATTGTCTTTTCTTTCAAAAACAGTTCATCAACTTCAAGTTCCTCTACAACGTTTCCATCACCCATCGTATGATCGGAAAAGCTGTAAACGTGGTCCTCCATAGTAGCTAGCTTGTAATCAGTTCTCAACATCAGGAAGCACTACAAACAACAGTGATTTCTTGCTTAAAAGTCACATTGTATATGTCATTCACTACAAGGATGTAGCAAGTAGCTAAAATGCACGAAAAATGTCTTATTTAAAGACCAAAATTAACTTTTTACACAGGAGCCTGTAACGTGCGTCTGCTCACTCCGCCATCAGCTCCGCCCCTCACCCATGAAAGATTCCAGTACGAGCGATCGCTGTTATTTTTGTCGGATGTTTTGGTGAATGGTCGGCAACAGCTGATGCATCCAGGTCTCTAACTCAGGTCTCCTTTTATAAAATGATAGATCTGTTACAGCACAAGAGAAGCAATGCCCTGTTTATGGACATTGTTTTTAGCCGATCATAGTATTCTTGTTTAAAACATAAAATCCCCACCACAGCCCCCAGATGTGACGACATCGCGATCGCTCGTATGAACGTTCGCTGAACTTATACTTTTCACCAGCAGACCCTTATTTTTGGATTAATGGGTGAGTACTTTTTTGTTTACTTTGATATTTAGTGCATTACCTGTACAGAGTTTTGAATTTGGTATGCAATAGCACACATTATTGTTTTGTTTTTGTTTTTTTTATCTTTGATACTTGATTTTGGAGACAGTTTGGCTTTATTAAATTGCCTGCATGAGTTTTCCAAGTTTTATATACGTCTATTAATTTTAAAGTAGTCATTTAGCCAAGTAGCCTATTTTTTTTTTTTCTCCAAGGTCACCAGACTTTAATTCTTACAGCAAATTTATTCCTCTTTGTGTTCTAAGTGTGGAGCTTTTAGAGGAAGTAAAAATAAAAAGAATAAAAGAAACAACACCCAGATAATAAACGAAAAGATGCCGAGAACATTCTCTCTACGAAGACAAGAAGTAATAACTCAAGACACCAAAAGACGACCTGCACTGTTTCTTCCATGTCACGTATTATTATTATTGATTTTAATTTGTATTATGTTTCCTTCATTATGACGAATTTCTGTGTTTTATTTAGAGAATTACAGCGTTAATTCCAAGACGACGTTTATGGAAAAAAGCTTGACAAAAGTTCTCCAAAAATCTTGAGGATGATGTTGGCCAAAGGTGGACAAGACAGAAAAGGTAAGATTCAAATTCGTTTTAGTCATTTCAGTTGTTCAGTGTTTGGGTTTATTAAAATAATGTACACATTTTTACACTGGAGCTTTGCTACGATTATTATCATTAATATTATTTTGTATTTAACTTTTTATTCTCTATACAGATTAGAATAAGTCTATCAGGGGACGGCAGGAGTTCACCATGCAGGCCGTCATGATCCAGCTCAGAGGCGGAAGATTTTCTGAGAGCAGTTTCCATCACTACACTGTTTACATCAGAATTAACGAGCCAATTTCATGGCTCTTATTAAATTGCATTGTTCCAATACTATATTATGGAAAATTGTTCTTTTCATTCTAAATAGAACCTTCAACCAATGTTGTTTTCGTCAATAAAGACGATAACGATATCTTTTCGTTGACGCCCCTTTTTTTAATGACGATAACGTAACGATGACGAGCTAAAATGAGCTCTTTGGGGACGAGAACATGACGAGACGTTTACGAGACGAGACGAGACAAAAATGGGAGAAGGTTTTTGGTCAGATCGTTTGTGCGCGGAGTGAGAGAACACACGGTGAACGTGACCCGGAGCGGCGCCGTGCTGCTCATGAGGCGGCAGCGGCGCCGTGCTGCTCATGATGCGGCCGGGCAGCGGCGCTGTGCTGCTCATGAGGCGGCAGCGGCGCCGTGCTGCTCATGATGCGGCCGGGCAGCGGCGCCGTGCTGCTCATGATGCGGCCGGGCAGCGGCGCTGTGCTGCTCATGAGGCGGCAGCGGCGCCGTGCTGCTCATGATGCGGCCGGGCAGCGGCGCTGTGCTGCTCATGAGGCGGCAGCGGCGCCGTGATGCTCATGATGCGGCCGGGCAGCGGCGCCTTTTTCTCTCTCTCTCCCCGTGGCGTGCGGTGCTTCTGCCAGGGCCTATCGTGGTGTCATCTGTTTGTCAAAAGCTATAGAAAGCCAATAGATAACTATTATTTATCCCTATTTCCAAGACTTATCGAAATTAATTATAACTTTCTATAATGAAACTGACGAAAACTTGACAAGAACCTTTTTAATTTTCATCTGACTAAAATGTGACTAAAACTAAGACTAAAAGGGCTGCCAAAAACAACACTGCCTAAAAAAACAAACAAAAAAAAAGGTTGAGAACCACTCCTCTATATGTTATGTTCATGACACTGTATAATGTGATGTCATCATTTCAGATGGAGGATAGGAGGCTATATAACTCTATGGGAGAGTTATTGAAAATCTCTAAATGAACCTGATCATTATTGATTAGTGACCAGATCCACAAACCTGATATTCACCTTTTGACTGGAAGTCCTTTCAGGTGACCAAGATCAAGCACATCCTTCGATTATTGTTGAACTTTTGGACAGTTTTTGTGGGTAGGCCTATAGGTTCAAATGGCATCACAACAATAAAAACGGTGTAAACTGAGTTGGTGAACAGGTAAGACTTCTATTGTGTTACTATGGTAACCATCAAACGCTTAATCCTGAACTTTGATTATCTCTGTAATGGCTGGACCTAATACACAAAAATGGTCACAACTGGTTACTGTCTGATGAAAGGGTCTGAAGGTGTTTACAATATTAGAAATAATGTCCCATGAAGACTGCAGAGAAGAACCAACTACTAAAGCTCCAATCATCATTGAAGCGACTGCAGTCCTGGAAGCCTGTGACGTTCAGTCCTGAACTTTACTAATCAACCTCTGCTACCCCAAACAGCTGAAGACTTTTGAGGTATTTCAGAAAGTTGCATGCCCTATCAGCCAATATTGTATTATATATAACTTTTTACATCTATTTGTATAAATGATTAAGTTTTGTTGTTTGTTTTTTCAATATTGTGGGCTTTTTGGCTTAAATATTGTTTTCAAATAGTAGTTTCTTCACGTACCCCTGAATCATTGAGCGCATCCTTGGGGTATATCACAGTTTTGGAACCACTTCTCTAAAATCGATTTGAAATGCCAAGTTGGACTTGTTCTTGGTTTAATACGTAATATTGTGTAATTGTATAAAGTGTTTGTGTAATTGTTTGCATTTAGGCCTGTTTGTAGAACGATTTACAGCTTAATAAAATGGTTATGTCTTTTTGTTTTGTTTTTAATAAATACGTTGATCAAACTTAAATAAAATGAGTGTCAGTTTATGGGATATTTGAGCTGAACAGAATCAATTATGTTGGGGGGGAAATGGCTGAAATAGAATGCTTTTACAACTTAAATTAAATAGGCGAGTTGCCTTGTGTACGAAATGCGCGGTATAAATAAAGTTGCCTTGCCCATTCAAGTTGGCTGAACTTAAAATAAGAACGTTTTCTTGTTTTATATAATTGAGTTGGTAAACAATAATAAATGTACAATGAATCAACCATTTAAAATGCAAAAGGTTACGGTAACTTTATTATGTTGAGCTTGTGCATTATTTCTTGTATAACAAACTCAACAGTACATTACATACATAAATTACAAATGAAATATACAATTAAGACATTTTACACAGGGCGACAGTGGCGCAGATGGTAGAGCGGGTCGTCTCATGATCGGAAGGTCGGGGGTTTGAATCCCACCTCCTGAAAGTGCACATTGTCGTTGTGTCCTTGGGCAAGACACTTCACCCACACTGCCTCCAGTGTCTGCGTACATTGGTGTATGAATGAGAGTATGAATGGGTGAGTGGATCCTTGCTGTAAAGCGCTTTGAGTGCCTAATGTAGGTGGAAAAGCGCTTTATAAGTTGAGACCATTTACCATTTACACTTCTTTGGCCAGGGCTAGCAGAGAAGGCCCTGCTGGTCCTGACGGGCCACCACTGTATATCTGCGAAATACCCGTCTATATTCGGGGTCCCCATCTCCGAATTGTTGCGCTCTACAGATATCAATTTTCTCTACATAGCCTTTGCAATGTTGTGCGTAATTACAATGCAAGTGTAGCAGAGCGAGGCTTTTAACCTTAGCTTTAAGACACACAGATAAGTTTCATTGAAAAAGGGCACAAATGTTCCATTGGTTAAGTAGGATTTATTTGTTACAAAATATTTTTCTTTCATTTCATAAGTATGCTTGATTTAAAACCTTTAGCACAGATGTTTAGTCCATGAGATACAGATTTCACATTTAGGGTAAGAGTCCTCCAACAAGTCCCCGCCGACCGCTGGACAGACCCAACTCACACACATGTAGAGTGAAGACAAGACAGCGATGGGCAGTGCTGGTGCTACTGCCTGCGCCTATTAAAAAGGAATGCATATTATTAACAGTTACATACAGTGGTGGCCTTTGCTACCCGCCGCTAGAGTTGAAAACATACCAGTTAGCGCAACCTTTCAACCCTTCCTGTGCTGTACCAGGGAACACGCTCATCAACAGGACCATCGGGAACCGCTCACCCAATCTACTGCGATGCTACAGCGCTGCGCCATGACGCGCTCCCGTGAAGGGCCCACAGCAACACTAACGAGGAAACACTAATCAGGGCGAGTGTAAAGGATGAATTTAAATAAATGTTGCAGAGATATCTACCTGTTGGACAGAGCACACCAGCGCCAGCACCAGGTACAAGAGGCAGCAGGAGATACACAAGGTCAGAGGGCAAGCAACACTAACCTGAGGCCTTTTATAGTGCACCCCTAGTGGCGCGCGCAGTAACACCACTACAAGGCAAGGCAACTTTATTTATACCGCGCATTTTGTGCACAAGGCAACTCAATGCGCCTTACAAAAGAAAATATGCAAAATTACAATCAGGTTAAGTTAAGGCAAAGCACATATATAGAAACATCAAGACATGGGAAACACACAGTCCACCTGGGCCGGCGCTGTAGGGGAGGGGCGCCCGCCTGTCCACTGGAGGGCGGGGCTGTTGGTGAACACAGACGCAGAGGGATTTGGGGCGTGGTTAGGGAGGGGATGTGTGTGCACTTATTTGCACAGTCCTTGAAATGAATGTTGTGAGTGAATGCTTGTAAATATAGTCACAGAAGCGTCAGTCCGTATCTACCACAAATTACTCACATCACCACACAAGCAAACAACTGAGTAAATGTCAGGTCTATAGACACGCAGTGCACTCATCGAGGACAAGGGTTTAGAGATCTGCTTGGGACAGGAATTCACGCGGGACTTGCAGGACCCTGTCCGACATGTCCGACAGGAGAACACAGCGTGTATTTCGCACACTAATGCTACCTATTATTTAGGTATGTATGTTAAATCAGAGATTGCAGAATAGTGGAGCTAAACCTGGTATGAACATAATCATGGAACAGGAATTTTGCAACAAAAGTGTTTTGTGCGTAAAAATGACATATCGATATCATCTGTTTGTCAACATTCCATGTGCCGGTCCTCATGCTCTTACCTCGACACTGAGCGGGTCTGAGACCATGAGGGACATGAGGCAATTTGACTCCTCTTCCACAGTCTGTTACCAAGACATCTGTTTTTCATTGCTTTGAGCACACAGGGCCTCTGCTGGTCTCATGACATGCACTGTATAAATTATTTGTTTATTATTTTTCAGACATCAGCGGCAGACATGGACGACTTTGTTTGTGAAAAACTGAATGAATGGGGCCTTGGCGAATACATCCCAAAATTTAGAGGTTCTGTTTTAAATTTATTTTATTTTATTTTTTGTATAACCTGTTAACCTGTTACCTGCCAGCTTAGGGTTAGGTTTAGGGTTAGGATTAGCAATTATGAGTATCCAAATCTCAAAGTGTATTGACTGGAGAGTTTACAAGCCTACATGACAGTATGGTATCTAATTTCTATACTAAGTGTAAGATTTGTGTGAGTGAAACACAATTTAAATCACATTTGCAGTTCACTAATCATAACCTTAAAACCTGACCCTAAACCTAACTCTAACTCCCTGATCAAAGGGACAACAAGCAGGTTAAGGTGTACTTTATTGTCCCTGTACAAAAATTTGTCCTGCATTTGACCCATCCTTTGATGCCGCTGGGGCAATCTGTAAGGAGTAGTGGGTGACAGTAGCACCCAGGGACCCATCTCCAACTGTGGAGCCAGGCTGATGGTTAGAATCGCCTGCTGGAGGATTCACTTATATGGCATATTTTTGGGTGATGGAGGAAACCCATCCAGACACAGGGAGAGAAACATGCAAACTCCACACATAAAAGCAATTGACACCTGGAACTTTTCACACAGAAAGTAGCTCAATCAAGTGTTTTTGTTTCAGAAAACAAAGTTGACAAGAACAATATCTTTCATCTTCAAGAAAAATATATCAGAGAGTTGATCCCAGAAATTGGTCCAATGAACACATTCATCGATTTTCGGAAGAAATTAAAGGTATTGTATCTTTTGTATTGTATCTTTGGTTGATTTAACTCTTCAAACAGAGCTGTTATTGTTTAAACTCTTTAAGTCAGGGGTGTCCAAAGTGCGGCCCGGGGGCCAAATGCGGCCCTCAGACCGATTTTTGGTGGCCCTCTGCCTTCTTGCTGAATCGGGACACATCATCAGAGATAGTCCTTTTTATTTGAAATGTAATAATTCTACACAATTCTAACCAAACAACTAACCTTTTACTGTGAGACAGAGCTGGCATGGATGTTTTGAGCAGAAATAAAGGTGTGGGGCGCAATTTAAACCTCTGCTAGTCAAAGGTTTTGCGGCACTAACCACCGATCTATGGCCCTTCACCCAGTGCACGCTTCAGTATGCGGCCCCACAGGAAAAAAGTTTGGATTCTGGCAAACAGCTCTTCTGGCACAGCTAGAAGGTCCCGGGTTTGATTCCCACCTGGACGGGGCCTTTCTGTGGAGTTTGCATGTTCTCCCCGTGTCAGCGTAGGTTTCCTCCGGGTACTCCGGTTTCCCATACCACTAAAAACATGTACAATAGATTCCCCTCTGGGGCCAGGACTCCCCTGAAAAAGGGATTCTTAATCTCAGTGGGACTATCCTGGTCAATAAATTAAATAAATAAATCCATCAGAGACAGTCACAGAAGAACAGTTTTGGTGAAAGTCGCCGAATCCCGGAAAGAAATTCCAGCTTCTGCCGAGTGGCCTCTACTTTAGGAAGGTTAAATAAAGTCCTGTCCTCTTGTACCCAAACACGCATTTTCACCACATTATCGTTAAGTAAGAAGTTCAGAGTAGGTTAGAAAGAGCTCCTTCTTCACAGCTTTTGGTGCAAACATGACGTCTGTTCAGACGCTCAGGGGGGGGGCGTTTTATTTCCCTGCAGGGCTAGACACGTTCAGCTCTTCCGTTTTGTTTTTTGTTTTTTTTCTTTCTTACAAACATTGACGGTATAACAGAAATAATGAAAAAGCTGTTTCACAAATCAGGCCGTAAGGCATTACATTACAGACGCCGAGCACTTCCGTTCCTTTCTGACATCGAAGTGTCACAACTCGGTGGTTCACCAGCAGGGGGCGGAGCACCTGCTCAGAGAGCAGGATTCAGGAGGATTACTGAGAACTGTGTGAATGCCTGGTCCGGTTGGGGACAGAGGATGGAAATTAGCTTGAGCTATAATCCTGCTTTTTAAGTATATTGTACTTTTTGTCAACATTGTCCCTTTTAAATAAATACAAATACAAAATACAAATGAAGCCAAAAAACACTCTGAGGGTGTTTTTTTTTTAAATAAGGAAATAGCATCACAACATGGCTAAAATGTCGATTTTGCATGTTATAGGACCTTTAACACCAGACTTGAAAAATCTACCCTAATAGGATTAATTTGCTCATCGTGATGACTGTGATTCTTGATTGACAGGTGGAACAGGGGCGCCGCAAGAAGGACAGCATTCAGGTCAGTCACACAATGCCCCAATCTAAGCCTGGTTACAGCAGCTCTAGTGTCACTCTCCCACATTTTCTGCCAGACAGCTGAAGTAGGCTATACCTTTTGATACCGTGACCTCAATTTCTCTCTTTGAAACCCATTTTGCCGCCATGTCAGCGATATAATTTCCATGCACCTGTGGGAGAAGGAACCTTCAGAAATCCCACATTCCCCCCAGCTCTCTCAATTCTATACAATATAGACAACAATGGCACAGACTGGTTGCCTCGCTTCCGTCAGTCTGCCTTCCAACCAGCTGGAAAAAATAGTCCACATGTTCATTTCTACACGTCTGGACTATTGCAATTCTCTGTACCACGGTCTTGATGCTGCATCCATTCGTCGTTTGCAGCTATAGAACGCAGCTGCATCAGGCGCTATGACCATGTCACTGACTGAGACACCCTCAGTGCAGGACGGAGCGCTACCGCAAAGCCTTCATCCCCACTGCGGTCAGACTGTCCAATAAGACTGTGAAGTAACGCCGACTGTAACAAGTGAATTTCTCCTTTGTGAGATGAATAAAGGTTTATCTTATCTTATCTTATCACTCCTGTACTACAGTCTCTTCATTGGCTCCCGGTGCCTTTCAGGATACAATTTAAAATCCTATTGGATTGGTTTTTAAATCACTGAATGGCCTGGCTCCAGAGTATCTGTCTGAAATGTTGACTTTGTATTCTCCTGTGAGAGCCCTGCGGTCATGTGACCAACAGCCTTAACCTGTCCCCGCTCTAAGAAACAAACCCGAGGTGACAGAGCGTTTGCAGTCGCTGGACCCAAACTTTGGAACGAGCTCCCTTTGAACATTCGATCAGCCTCATCCATCGAGAGTTTTAAGTCACTCTTAAAAACACGCCTCTACACACTGGCTTTTAACACGAGCTGAGTTGAGCATTCCATGTTGTTATTTGTACTGTGTGTGTATATATATATATTTGTCTCTCACTGAAACATGTACAGCACTTTGGGCAGTGTCAACTGTGTTTTAAATGTGCTTTATAATTAAACTTTGACCTTGACCAGTCTACCCCAGGGCAGCTGTGGCTACAATAGTAGCTTATCACCAAGTATGGAGTGAATGAATAATGCAATGTAAAGCGTCTTTACGTGTCCAGAAAAGCGCTATATAAAACCAATGCATTATTATTATTATTATTACCCCACTGCGCCAAATGAGCGCCCTTCCATCCAATTTAGCAGGGTTTAACCGGCTATATCGACTATGATACATATGCAGAGGTTAAAACCAGTGATGTGCAATGAGATTTTCATCTGGTCAGGCAAATGTAGACTCCAATATAAAGTCAACCAAACCGGAGGAAGATGCAACTTGCATTCTCAATGTAACATAACATTGAGAGCGTCTGTAAAGGAGCCCTTACGCTTTACAAAGTGCACTGAATTGGTATTAAAGGGGGGGTATTATGCAAAATCGACTTTTTCAAGCTTTACATCATGTTATTAAGTCATTCCCTCATTAAAAACATGCCTGAAGTGTTGCCTTGGCACATTCACGTATTTTCGAGTAATCTGTAGAAACTCTGGTGGCGGCCATTTTAGGGATAAAAGGCCTGATTCCTTCAGGAAACGCCCTCGACCTCCAGGATACGCCTCCGACCTTTCGTCACCAGCCGAGTAACCAACCACTGCTCCTCAGCAGAACCCCCTCCCCGCAGTGTCTAGCCCTAAGATGTAAACAGTGTCATCATGGAGGATTAGCTTCATGTGTTGTGAACCGGAGCCTTAGCAGACTTTTACAAAGACACACATCAGTGTTTCTGTTACCGAAACACCCAGGATTCAAACCGGTGACAAGAACACTTATTTCAGTGTCTGGTTCTGCGCTGGGCCTTGATGATGCACAGAGCCTCCGGAGAAAGCTAATGCTAAGCTAAACCTCGAGTCATCACGTGAAAACGAGAGATATGCACACATAAAGTAAATAAAACCACCACACACATAAAGAACCGTTTAACAATGATCACACACGGAGCCAGGCTTGTTGATTTGGAAGTTTATTGCTCACATTTCATCTACAATGGGTCATAGACGAGTGGCTTTCTCCCGGAGCTAACAAGCTAGCCGCGACAAGCTAACGGGAAAATTCACTGAATACAAGCAGCATATTATGCATTGAAAACGTCACTAAAACAGGCAACTGCTTGAAGCAGCCTTTATGATGATCACACACAGAGCCTGGCTTGTTGATTTCGTAGTTTATTGCTCACATTTCATCTACAGTGAGTCGTAGCCGAGTGGTTTCTCCCGGAGCTAAGGCACTATTAGCCGCGACAAGCTAACAACCTTCACCTTCACAACATTCATTGAAAACAGGCAGCATATTATGCACAAATAACGTCAATAAAGCAGCAACTACTCGAAGCCGCCTTTACGATGATCACACAATGAGCCTGGCTTTACACGTGTGTGGTTTATTGCAGACTTTTCATCAACAATGAGCTGTAGTCGATTATAACAAGCTAACGGGTAACCTCGAAAAACCATTGTCCACCTGCACAGATAATGTCCGTCTTTTGAATCGTATGGGCTCCTGCAGATCCTGGTGTCGTCCATGGGGGTATAGTTAGAGATCCATAGGGCATGGCAGATGCAAAGAGAGAGCCTCCAAACAGCAGTTATTTTTCAGGCAAGAGCCCCTTCTAAGCGTCCGGTGTGGAAGGTTCGTCTTCAAATCACATCCTGTGTGGCCATTGTTCCCAAAGTGATAAACAGTAGGTCCTTTCCAACAATAAAAAATAAAATGCACCGATCGTAGTTTCAATACTGTGGAGAAAGTGTTGTGATGCCACAGACAGCGCGTGGAGGGGGCGTGTCGGAAAGGGTCAGAGGTTCTTAAAGAGACAGAGGCCTATTTCAAGCCATTTGCTACCGCCATTTTGAAAGAGCAATTTTATACAAGGCAGTTCTTCTAATTTACTGCATTTACAGACCAACAGAAGGTTTGGTCATCATTGTAGTGCGCTATAGACTGGTGCTATGTGGCTGAAAAAAGCATAATACCCCCTCTTTAATAAACACACAACATACTCAACTTGATTTAGATGAATTGCACATGTTACACTGGGTATAGAAAAAACATTTATTTCAGGTTAAATGCAGCAAAAACATACAGAGCATTGTAGCTGCTATTCTGAAAACAGAATCTGAGTACTCTGTTACTGAGTAACATGTTACTAAGTAGTGAGTTACCCCCCAACACTGCTTATTACATTACTTCAAACAATCTATACACATTATTCCATCATGTATGTAACCCAAGTATTACACATTATGACATAGCACATTACATTGTACTCAATTTGGCAGGTAAAGAGTATCAAGTGTAATGTAAAATAGTGTTTCCTGAAATCTCTTTGATCATCAGAAAAAATCACTTGTTTTTATAAAGTTTACTGTATTTATTTTGTGATATTGTTCCTCACTAGCGTACCCTGACCACACAGCACTGGTAAAAACTAACTCAGCAATTGATACTCCAGGTTCAGACCTATTCACTGAGATTTAACTGGTAAAAGTTGTGTTTTTAAACTGGTGACAGACAGGTATTGGTTCAGGAGCAGATATTTGGAATCGAAACCTGATACTGTATTTTCTGGAGTATCGTCTCTGATATCACTCTCTGTGTTATGTTTCTTCAGCCGTCCACCAGTGCAACACACAGCCCCATGGCGTTGGGCAGAGGTAGAACTGACACATTCAGCCTGTGTCTGCAATGCGTGGCATGGTCATATTCTAACATATTTAATGTTACATTTAGGAAAGAGGAAACAAAATGTTTTAAATCCAGGACCTGCTCCAAATAAAAGACCAAAAGGACTCAAATTTGGTATTTAAACATCAAACATTCCCCTTCACTGTTTCAGGACGGAGCTCATGTTTGTCTCATGTTTTTAACAGACCAGATACAAGAGATTATGAATCGTGTCAACGACAAACTCACTGATGACAAAGATGAGATCATTGCATTCTTACGGTTAGTATTTTAATTTTCATTATCCCCACATTATTTGTCACAAATCTGTCCATTTATAAAACCCAGCTGACGTGTGCAGAGGAAGAATACAAAGAGAACTTATCTCAATGATGGAAGCTCAAAGGCTCTTCTAATCATTTGAACGCCTTTAATTTCAATTAAAATAAAAAAGCTGATTTTTTTTAGCCTTGAAATGAAGTCTGTTTGAGTCCAGGTTGAGTGCTGAAATTATTCAAATTAGTATTTGATCCTTTACTCACAGAGTGGCACTTATCACCTAATGAGCTTTACTGATTGAACATTTGGTCACAAATTCACTCGGTTCAAAAATCAAATTTTTGACTTTTTTTTTTTTTTACCTTGTAACCCTGGGGTCACTGTTTGTTCTCACAGGAAGATGATACTGGAACTGGACACGGATCAGAAAGAGCGGTTCGGGGTGTTTGGTAAAACTGGAGCTGGGAAGAGCTCTCTGATAAACGCTGTTATTGGGGTAGAGAACCTTCTGCCGACTGGTGTTGGCAGGGCATGTACCTCCGTCATCATCAAACTGGAAGCCAACTGTGAGAACCAGAAATATGTGGCCAATGTGGAGTTCATCACTGAAAAAGTAATGTATTACTGATGTTGATGATTAGTTAAATATAAAAATACAATGTATACATGTAAAACAGAACTACACCTTTGAAAGTTTTTTGTTTTTGAGAATGGACTTAACTGAAATGTGCCTCAGGAGTTGGAGGATTTGGTGTGGTCCACAAAAGACCTTTTTGGAACCAAATTGGAGGAAACCAAAGTTGATGAGGAGACTAAAGACTGCTCTGAAAAGATGATCGCTCTGTTTGGAGATGACTGTTATGAGGATCCATATGAAAAATTTCGAATATCTGGAAAATACAAGGAGATGTTAAATGCCATTAAATGTACCAAATCTCTGGACAGTGACTCGGTGAGTTTTATAGCATTGATCAAACTGTTTCGCATTTAGTTTTTACTTTTTTGTGACATATTCAGTAAAATGTGATATAATAATTAGGTGTCATGGGCGATTTTGGAATGAATGAACTTGATTGTTGTTTTGTTAGGTTGCTTTGACGCTGGGTTAGGTATCTATATGTGATAAAACAAAAATTGGTATCGCTTTAGATTAGGTGTTCTCATTAAGTATTAATAAGCATTAGTAATCAGGTTTGGGTAAGGGTTAAGGTCAGGGTTAGGTTAAGGGTTGGCTATGAATAAGCGTATTATTAATGGCCTCTTAGTATGTTAAGAGATAAAAGTATAATAAGCAGTGTGTTAATACTTTACAAGCTTTTTATTAATGCTTATTAATACCTTATTCATACCAGCACACCCTAATATAAAGTGTTACCCAAAAATTCAATAAATAATAAGAAATAATTAAGGAAAGCGTGTTCTGAACAGATTTTTACATGAATTAGTTACATTTCCAAAGCCAGCAAAACAACACAAAGAAAAGTAAGGACATACAGTACTGTATATTCAAAATAAGCCATTATTTCTAACACTTTTCAAATATACAGATATAGACTATGCTGCTGATCTACTGTGTTCAAATCCTGTGTTAGTGGTTAGCAGTGGGGGCCCAGCCCCAAGTCCACCGTGCCATGCCATTGGTCCCACAACTATAGGGCTGTTAATCAAAAACATGCCCTGAGCAGCGATCAGTCACTAAAAAGGGGGCGTGGCATGACGCTGACAACTTTTCTTACCCAAACTGCACTCATTAGACATAAAACTTCTCGTGCTGTAACTACTATTCATACATAGAAGCAACGTAAACGGTGCATTTAAGTGTAAAACGTCACATTAATTTCACCTTTAATCTCAGACTCCAGCTCCCTCACTCCAGCTGCTGTACATGTGCTGTCCATACATCGTCCCCCAAATGTCCTCCGCATCAGATCTCCATGTGACACTTGTCTGTTTCGCCGTGATGTAAACACGAGCCATGTGCTTGATTGTGAAATGCTCCGCCCTCGAGGTTCCGTGTGACGTCCTCTCAGGCCGCTTCATTTCTTTGACATTAGCGCTGCACGGTGTAGTGATGAATCAGTTCACGTTACGCGGAGATCCTCGTCTTATTTATCTCGGAAAAAAGCCATAATGAAGCGAAGAAAGACACAGCGGGTCCAAGAGCTGCGCCTGACGTGATACTGTCACTTTTGTTTCTCCCGTGTTTCACTAGAGCCACTCACAGAGGACACAGGCGTCAGACTAGCTATTCTACTGTAGAACCAGGGTATTTGTGGTTTAAACAACTATAGAAGTCTGTAGAAGGCAACATCTCGCCATGACACAGAGCCGCTGATCTCAGCTGCTTATGCGCACTGCCGTCCTTTACACACTAACAAACCACTCTGTAAAACTTTGGGAGCATCCTATTTGTTGCCAAAGTGGTGCATTTAGTCGACCAAAGAAAAACTTCGTCGACCGACCAATTGGTCGACTAAACGACCAAAGCCTGGCAGCCCTACCGACAACCCATTAGTCCAATGTCTCGTTATTCCGAAAATTTACCATTGAGCAGAGGTGCATTTAGTCTGACGTTTCTTTAGTCAGAAAAAACAGGCTCATCGGTCCAACCTAACCCTACCCTAACCCTTTGCATTACAAACAACCAAAAACAAGCTGGTGGTTCTAGTGTTAAAGAAATGTTATGTGAAAGAGCTATTCTCTTCTCTTCAGTGGACTTGGAGCAGGCATAAACTCTGAGCACATCTCTGCTGTCAGGTCCATCAGGTTTCCGCTAAAGGAATCAAATGATTGAACTATTGATTCAATAATTAATTGAATCAATAGTTCATTGAATCATTGTATTCAATGAACTATTGAATCATTGAATAAAATGGTAAATGGTATCAACTTATAAAGCGCTTTTCCGCCTACATTAGGCACTCAAAGCGCTTTACAGCAAGGATCCACTCACCCATTAATACTCTCATTCATGCACCAGTGTACGCAGACACTGGGGGCCATGTGGATGAAGTGTTTTGCCCAAGGACACAACAACAGTGTGCACTTTCAGGAGGTGGGATTCGAACCCCTGACCTTCCGATCATGAGACGACCCTCTCTACCATCTGTGCCACTGTCGCCCCAGATAATACAGGTGGAGGTGGAGGAAACAGTTAGGGCTGCCCCCTTTTGGTCGTTTAGTCGACTAATTGGTTGATGACGTCGTGGTCGACCAGGATTCGCAATACTTTGCGAAAGGCCTACAGTAGTAGGCCTATAGATTTGTAATCCCCGGATCAAAAGAGTGCACAGTGATCCAGAGGCAATGGGTGGTGTGCGGTGGGAGAGTTTCGTACTCAGACAGGCCAAACATTTAATTCAAGAGTAGCCAACGCTTCTTGAAGGGATGGGTGGAAGTGCTGGAGCATTTCAGGACGAACTTGGTGCCTGTCCTCTTGCTGGTGCCTCTGACACTTAGTGCTGCTGCAGTGGGTAAGATGCACCGCCTTTACGCAGCTATTTGGGGACAAGCGACAACATTCACCCCCGGGTTGGTGGATATAATCGTAAATGCTGGCCAGTTTTGTCAGCTCGACATCGGGGACTGGGAGTGACCCTCTCTCCTGATCTCGGGGTCTGGCTGTGCTAATCTGAAATCCTGTAACAATTGTCTGTCCCAAGGTCGCCTCTCATGACTCTGGAACATCCTCCAAGACCTCGTGCAGCGTCCACATAATCCGTAATAAGATGTCTGTCACTTAGGCTACATTAATACAAATTATTACACGGCTCTTCACAACGTAAGTAGAAGCTCCGTTGATTTGAATAAGATTTCCCAACGTTCTCCCGGTCATTATTTTCTGATAAAGGACATCTGAAAAAAGCAGTGACCGCTGCCAATGGCACCGGAGTTGGTGCTTTCATATCACTCCGCACGTACGTAGTAGCGACACTATCTGTCCCGTCACTGAGAGAGAAGTCGGGGAATTGCTCGTGAAGTTAACGTGAGTCTGACTTTCAACTTACCCAGAGATTCACCACCATTCCTCCAACTGGAAATGCCTCCAGTGGAGAACCCAGCGACTTTGTGACGATCTCTGCTGCTTTATAAAGGCCGCATGTTGTGCTTTCGGAGTGCACGATGGAGTTTTCTTCCACTAAAACAAAGTTTTCCCCCATCTGATCATCGCTGCACTACTCCCAATCAGAGCGGAGACGCAGCACAATGTAACTCCGCCCCTTTCCCTTGAGTCTCCATGGAGACGGTTGTCAATCACAGCAGAGGCATGAGGATGATAAAACTAAAACGCTTTTGAAAACTCTATGGCTTATTACAAAGTTTTACTTTTGAGAACAGACGAGGAATATTTGAAAAAGAAATAACATTTTTTAATTGGCCTAAGCGTAGGCTATATTATGAATCTAAATATAAATGAGCAGGACTCGTAGGAGAAGCTTCTTGGTGAGGGACAAAATACCTTAAATTCGAGTAATCAAACGCATTACTATTTCCTAGCCAGTAATCAGATTAAAGTCACTTTTCCAAGTCTTAGTGTGTCGCTATTTTGTCATTATGAACAACGTGAACTACAGGAGGAGAAGAGAGAGGCATGTTTTCTAACTTGAAAAACTGAATAGTCATTATTTGTGTTGGATAAAGATGACAGTGGTTTGCTGTACTCTCTGTGCTGACAACAAAGTGTTATCGAGCCTCAAGGACACTACACCACTACACACATTTCGAGATGCAGCACAGTGAGAAATGTGTTTAGCTACAGCACGATGTGAACAGCAGCACATTGAAGTGAATCAGACTTGAACAACATTTGGCATTGGTAACCATCTGAAAGAAATATTTTAATGATTGCCTTGTTACTTGCTTGACAGCGTACATGAAACAAAACCGTTGTTGTACTAATGCATAGTTTCTGTTAATTATATGAACATTTCAAACAATGCTTTGTAAGTTTAGTCTGTGTTAAAGTAGCCGCTTTGAAATGCAACAGGTTCTCTTTTGCCAATGAGACAAATCAAAATATGATGCTCCTAATTGTATAATTGATGAAGTAATTAGTATCAGTAGTCAGTAGGCTGATTATTTTTTCAAGTAATATGTGGAAACACGAGACAGAGATGATTGATTGTGCAGGAGTCTGGTAATATGATTGTTTTTCTCTGTGTTTCAGGCTGATACACTGTCAGAAAAACTTGCAAATTACACACAAAATGTCAGAGACCCACCATTGTTTTGGCCTGTTGTGAAGTGTGTCACAATCAAAGTGCCAAACTGTGATCTGCTCCGCCACGTGACGATGGTGGATCTCCCTGGAACTGGAGACCGAAACAAGACCAGAAACGACATGTGGAAAGAGGTACAGCAACCCTTTGTTCAAACGTTTATGGTGAGGACACGGTCTGTTCTGTGTGGTATTTGACTTTTGTCTATCTTGAGATGGTGAGCAGTTGTGGGACTGTGTGGATCGTGACTGAAGTGAAACGACCCATTGATGAAAGAGAGCCTTGGGAAATACTCAAAAGTGCCTGCAGCCGCATGGGAAACGGAGGAGAGTGTCGCAACATTCACTTCATCTGCACCCAAGCTGATGTACATCAGGGAAAATAGTAGGTTACTATTGTACATACATACCATCTTACATGTCTCAGTCAGCTGCAATTTATCAGTTCATGCCCATTGTAAAGGGACAGGGTTGTTTTCGTTTTTTTTGTTTTGTACGTTCTTAAATGTTTATGTACATATGTTTATGTTTTATAACATAAACATACAAAAGGTGAATATGTATACATATAGTTAAAAATAAAGGAATATGAAATAAAAAACAAAAAAAGGGGATAGGTGAGGGATAGCCTGGCAATATCAATGCTGCTTTCAGCGCAGCACAGCAGCCTGGACACCATGGCTAAAATCTTCGTATGGATTTGGGGACCAGGGAGGGATGGCAAGACGATGACGTACTATTCGACATACGGAAGCTTGTAGTTTACGGATCCAACATGACTAGGGCTGGGTACCTTGGTACCGAACAACATGCTCCGGTAGGGGGCGGTGTAGAAAAAAAATTAAAAAATTGGTGGCAATTTTCAGTACCTTTTCTCTCCAGACGTCTGACCAGCAGTGAGTATAAAAAAAGCAACATGAACATGTGCACAGATAATTAGCCGCTTCAGTGTAAGTGCAGCTGTTTTCTTAAAGCGAATGACCGTGTGTGCGTTCTTCTTTCCCTCTGGTCAAATGTGTGTGTGTTTGGATAATGTTGTTAGTTGTCATTGTGTCGCTAGTTACTGTAGAGGTATAGGCTCTATGGGAAGTGGATTTATACAAGAGACATTTATTTATATATTACCTGTTTTTTGCAAACCTTTTTTATTATTTCTTTGATGGCACATTTTTCTTACTTTTTGGCCCCTTCCAAAATCAGTACATTGGCAAGAGCTCTTTCGCCAAACCGGATGTGCGTCAGTGTCCGCCATGAAAAGAAGATTCCGAATTGGTCTGTCAGTTACACCTCATTTACACCGAGTACGTCCACGGTTCGTTTTACGTACGTCTTCCTTAACAATAGGAAATTAATAAAATCAATCTGGTGGTTTACCCCTGTCCGTCAGGTGTACGTCTCGTCTACGGCAGGAATAAGCATCGATTCTGTTTTTGACGGACGCATCATCAAAGGCTTTTTTGTGTCAGACGCAAGCGCCGTTTTACGCGGCTCAGCGCCGCATCCGTGCGACGTATTTTTGTCACAATAGTTCAGCTCTATGTTTTCTTAAAACAACGTGAAACTCACGCCCGGACATTCTCAGTAGTTTTTGTCCTTTTCTGAAGCCCGTTGAGAGAGACGTGAGAGAGACGTGAGAGAGACGTGAGAGAGACGTGAGAGAGACGTGAGAGAGACGTGAGGGAGACGTGAGGGAGACGTGAGGGAGACGTGAGAGAGACGTGAGAGAGACGTGAGGGAGACGTGAGGGAGACGTGAGGGAGACGTGAGGGAGACGTGAGAGAGTCGTGAGGGAGACGTGAGGGAGACGTGAGGGAGACGTGAGAGAGACGTGAGAGAGACGTGAGGGAGACGTGAGGGAGACGTGAGAGAGACGTGAGAGAGACGTGAGGGAGACGTGAGAGAGACATGAGAGAGACATGAGAGAGACATGAGGGAGACGTGAGAGAGACATGAGAGAGACGCGAGGGAGACATGAGAGAGACGTGAGGGAGACGTGAGAGAGACGTGAGGGAGACGTGAGGGAGACGTGAGAGAGACGTGAGGGAGACGTGAGGGAGACGTGAGGGAGACATGAGAGAGACGTGAGGGAGACGTGAGGGAGACGTGAGAGAGACGTGAGAGAGACGTGAGGGAGACGTGAGGGAGACGTGAGGGAGACGTGAGGGAGACGTGAGAGAGACGTGAGGGAGACGTGAGGGAGACATGAGAGAGACGCGAGGGAGACGTGAGGGAGACGTGAGAGAGACATGAGGGAGACGTGAGGGAGACGTGAGAGAGACGTGAGGGAGACGTGAGGGAGACGTGAGAGAGACGTGAGGGAGACGTGAGGGAGACGTGAGGGAGACGTGAGAGAGACGTGAGGGAGACGTGAGAGAGACATGAGAGAGACATGAGGGAGACGTGAGAGAGACATGAGAGAGACGTGAGGGAGACGTGAGGGAGACGTGAGGGAGACATGAGAGAGACGTGAGAGAGACGTGAGGGAGACGTGAGAGAGACGTGAGAGAGACGTGAGAGAGACGTGAGGGAGACGTGAGGGAGACGTGAGGGAGACGTGAGAGAGACGTGAGAGAGACGTGAGGGAGACGTGAGGGAGACGTGAGGGAGACGTGAGAGAGACGTGAGGGAGACGTGAGAGAGACATGAGAGAGACATGAGGGAGACGTGAGAGAGACATGAGAGAGACGCGAGGGAGACATGAGAGAGACGTGAGGGAGACGTGAGAGAGACGTGAGGGAGACGTGAGAGAGACATGAGAGAGACGTGAGGGAGACGTGAGAGAGACATGAGAGAGACGTGAGAGAGACGTGAGGGAGACGTGAGGGAGACGTGAGGGAGACATGAGAGAGACGTGAGAGAGACGTGAGGGAGACGTGAGAGAGACGTGAGAGAGACGTGAGAGAGACGTGAGGGAGACGTGAGAGAGACGTGAGGGAGACGTGAGGGAGACGTGAGGGAGACGTGAGGGAGACGTGAGGGAGACGTGAGGGAGACGTGAGAGAGACGTGAGGGAGACGCGAGGGAGACGCGAGAGAGACGTGAGGGAGACGTGAGGGAGACGTGAGGGAGACGTGAGAGAGACGTGAGGGAGACGTGAGGGAGACGTGAGAGAGACGTGAGGGAGACGTGAGGGAGACGTGAGAGAGACATGAGAGAGACGTGAGGGAGACGTGAGGGAGACGTGAGAGAGACGTGAGAGAGACGTGAGGGAGACGTGAGGGAGACGTGAGGGAGACGTGAGGGAGACGTGAGAGAGACGTGAGGGAGACGTGAGGGAGACATGAGAGAGACGCGAGGGAGACGTGAGGGAGACGTGAGAGAGACATGAGGGAGACGTGAGGGAGACGTGAGAGAGACGTGAGGGAGACGTGAGGGAGACGTGAGAGAGACGTGAGGGAGACATGAGGGAGACGTGAGGGAGACGTGAGGGAGACGTGAGAGAGACGTGAGGGAGACGTGAGAGAGACATGAGAGAGACATGAGGGAGACGTGAGAGAGACATGAGAGAGACGCGAGGGAGACATGAGGGAGACGTGAGAGAGACGTGAGAGAGACATGAGGGAGACATGAGAGAGACATGAGGGAGACGTGAGAGAGACATGAGAGAGACGCGAGGGAGACATGAGGGAGACGTGAGAGAGACATGAGAGAGACGTGAGAGAGACGTGAGGGAGACGTGAGGGAGACGTGAGGGAGACATGAGAGAGACGTGAGAGAGACGTGAGGGAGACGTGAGAGAGACGTGAGGGAGACGTGAGGGAGACGTGAGGGAGACGTGAGAGAGACGTGAGAGAGACGTGAGGGAGACGTGAGGGAGACGTGAGGGAGACGTGAGGGAGACGTGAGAGAGACGTGAGGGAGACGTGAGGGAGACGTGAGAGAGACGTGAGGGAGACGTGAGGGAGACGTGAGAGAGACGTGAGGGAGACGTGAGGGAGACGTGAGAGAGACGTGAGAGAGACGTGAGGGAGACATGAGGGAGACGTGAGAGAGACGTGAGAGAGACGTGAGGGAGACATGAGGGAGACGTGAGGGAGACGTGAGGGAGACGTGAGGGAGACGTGAGAGAGACGTGAGGGAGACGTGAGGGAGACATGAGGGAGACGTGAGGGAGACATGAGAGAGACGCGAGGGAGACGTGAGGGAGACGTGAGAGAGACATGAGGGAGACGTGAGGGAGACGTGAGAGAGACGTGAGGGAGACGTGAGGGAGACGTGAGAGAGACGTGAGGGAGACGTGAGGGAGACGTGAGGGAGACGTGAGGGAGACGTGAGGGAGACGTGAGGGAGACATGAGAGAGACGCGAGGGAGACGTGAGGGAGACGTGAGAGAGACGTGAGAGAGACGTGAGAGAGACGTGAGGGAGACGTGAGAGAGACATGAGGGAGACGTGAGAGAGACGTGAGGGAGACGTGAGGGAGACGTGAGGGAGACGTGAGGGAGACGTGAGGGAGACGTGAGAGAGACGTGAGGGAGACGTGAGGGAGACGTGAGGGAGACGTGAGAGAGACGTGAGGGAGACGTGAGGGAGACGTGAGGGAGACGTGAGAGAGACGTGAGGGAGACGTGAGAGAGACGTGAGGGAGACGTGAGGGAGACGTGAGGGAGACGTGAGGGAGACGTGAGAGAGACGTGAGAGAGACATGAGGGAGACATGAGGGAGACGTGAGGGAGACGTGAGGGAGACGTGAGAGAGACGTGAGAGAGACGAGACGTGAGAGAGACGTTATGGAGACGTGAGAGAGACGTGAGAGAGACGTGAGAGAGACGTGAGAGAGACGAGACGTGAGAGAGACGTTATGGAGACGTGAGAGAGACGTGAGGGAGACGTGAGAGAGACGTGAGAGAGACGTGAGGGAGACGTGAGAGAGTCGTGAGGGAGACGTGAGAGAGACGTGAGTGAGACGTGAGAGAGTCGTGAGGGAGACGTGAGAGAGACGTGAGGGAGACGTGAGGGAGACGTGAGGGAGACGTGAGGGAGACGTGAGAGAGACGTGAGAGAGACGTGAGAGAGACGTGAGAGAGACGAGACGTGAGAGAGACGTTATGGAGACGTGAGAGAGACGTGAGGGAGACGTGAGAGAGACGTGAGAGAGACGTGAGGGAGACGTGAGAGAGTCGTGAGGGAGACGTGAGAGAGACGTGAGTGAGACGTGAGAGAGTCGTGAGGGAGACGTGAGGGAGACGTGAGGGAGACGTGAGGGAGACGTGAGGGAAACGTGAGAGAGACATGAGGGAGACGTGAGGGAGACGTGAGAGAGACGTGAGAGAGACGTGAGAGAGACGTGAGAGAGACGAGACGTGAGAGAGACGTTATGGAGACGTGAGAGAGACGTGAGGGAGACGTGAGGGAGACGTGAGGGAGACGTGAGGGAGACGTGAGGGAGACGTGAGGGAGACGTGAGAGAGACGTGAGGGAGACGTGAGGGAAACGTGAGAGAGACGTGAGGGAGACGTGAGGGAAACGTGAGAGAGACGTGAGGGAGACGTGAGGGAAACGTGAGAGAGACGTGAGGGAGACGTGAGGGAGACGTGAGGGAGACGTGAGGGAGACGTGAGGGAGACGTGAGGGAGACGTGAGAGAGACGTGAGGGAGACGTGAGGGAGACGTGAGAGAGACGTGAGAGAGACGTGAGGGAGACGTGAGGGAGACGTGAGGGAGACGTGAGAGAGACGTGAGGGAGACGTGAGGGAAACGTGAGAGAGACGTGAGGGAGACGTGAGGGAGACGTGAGGGAGACGTGAGAGAGACGTGAGGGAGACGTGAGAGAGACGTGAGGGAGACGTGAGAGAGACATGAGGGAGACGTGATGGAGACGTGAGGGAGACGTGAGGGAGACGTGAGAGAGACGTGAGGGAGACGTGAGAGAGACATGAGGGAGACGTGAGAGAGACGTGAGAGAGACGTGAGAGAGACGTGAGGGAGACGTGAGAGAGACGTGAGGGAGACGTGAGGGAGACGTGAGAGAGACGTGAGGGAGACGTGAGGGAGACGTGAGGGAGACGTGAGGGAGACGTGAGAGAGACGTGAGAGAGACGTGAGAGAGACGTGAGAGAGACGTGAGGGAGACGTGAGAGAGACGTGAGGGAGACGTGAGGAAGACGTGAGGGAGACGTGAGAGAGACGTGAGGGAGACGTGAGGGAGACGTGAGGGAGACGTGAGGGAGACGTGAGAGAGACGTGAGTGAGACGTGAGAGAGACGTGAGGGAGACGTGAGAGAGACGTGAGTGAGACGTGAGAGAGACGTGAGGGAGACGTGAGAGAGACGTGAGAGAGACGTGAGGGAGACGTGAGGGAGACGTGAGAGAGACGTGAGAGAGACGTGAGAGAGACGTGAGGGAGACGTGAGGGAGACGTGAGGGAGACGTGAGGGAGACGTGAGGGAGACGTGAGGGAGACGTGAGAGAGACGTGAGAGAGACGTGAGAGAGACGTGAGGGAGACGTGAGGGAGACGTGAGGGAGACGTGAGGGAGACGCGAGGGAGACGCGAGGGAGACGCGAGAGAGACGCGAGAGAGACGTGAGGGAGACGTGAGAGAGACGTGAGAGAGACGTGAGGGAGACGTGAGAGAGACGTGAGAGAGACGTGAGGGAGACGTGAGAGAGTCGTGAGGGAGACATGAGGGAGACGTGAGGGAGACATGAGGGAGACGTGAGGGAGACGTGAGGGAGACGTGAGAGAGACGTGAGGGAGACGTGAGGGAGACGTGAGAGAGACGTGAGAGAGACGTGAGGGAGACGTGAGAGAGTCGTGAGGGAGACGTGAGAGAGACGTGAGTGAGACGTGAGAGAGTCGTGAGGGAGACGTGAGGGAGACGTGAGAGAGACGTGAGGGAGACGCGAGGGAGACGTGAGAGAGACGTGAGAGAGTCGTGAGGGAGACATGAGGGAGACGTGAGGGAGACGTGAGGGAGACGTGAGGGAGACGTGAGGGAGACGTGAGAGAGACGTGAGAGAGACGTGAGGGAGACGTGAGAGAGACGTGAGGGAGACGTGAGAGAGTCGTGAGGGAGACGTGAGGGAGACGTGAGGGAGACGTGAGGGAGACGTGAGGGAGACGCGAGGGAGACGTGAGGGAGACGTGAGAGAGACGTGAGAGAGACGTGAGGGAGACGTGAGAGAGACATGAGGGAGACGTGAGAGAGACATGAGGGAGACGTGAGGGAGACGTGAGAGAGACGTGAGAGAGACGTGAGGGAGACGTGAGAGAGTCGTGAGGGAGACGTGAGAGAGTCGTGAGGGAGACGTGAGGGAGACGTGAGAGAGACGTGAGGGAGACGTGAGAGAGTCGTGAGGGAGACGTGAGGGAGACGTGAGAGAGACGTGAGGGAGACGCGAGGGAGACGTGAGAGAGACGTGAGTGAGACGTGAGAGAGTCGTGAGGGAGACGTGAGGGAGACGTGAGAGAGACGTGAGGGAGACGCGAGGGAGACGTGAGAGAGACGTGAGAGAGTCGTGAGGGAGACATGAGGGAGACATGAGGGAGACGTGAGGGAGACGTGAGGGAGACGTGAGGGAGACGTGAGGGAGACGTGAGAGAGACGTGAGGGAGACGTGAGAGAGACGTGAGGGAGACATGAGGGAGACATGAGGGAGACGTGAGGGAGACGTGAGAGAGACGTGAGAGAGACGTGAGGGAGACGTGAGAGAGACGTGAGGGAGACGTGAGAGAGTCGTGAGGGAGACGTGAGGGAGACGTGAGGGAGACGTGAGGGAGACGTGAGGGAGACGTGAGGGAGACGCGAGGGAGACGTGAGGGAGACGTGAGAGAGACGTGAGGGAGACGTGAGAGAGACATGAGGGAGACGTGAGGGAGACGTGAGAGAGACGTGAGAGAGACGTGAGGGAGACGTGAGAGAGTCGTGAGGGAGACGTGAGAGAGACGTGAGTGAGACGTGAGAGAGTCGTGAGGGAGACGTGAGGGAGACATGAGGGAGACGTGAGGGAGACGTGAGGGAGACGCGAGGGAGACGCGAGGGAGACGTGAGAGAGACGTGAGAGAGACGTGAGAGAGACGTGAGGGAGACATGAGAGAGACATGAGGGAGACGTGAGGGAGACGTGAGAGAGACGTGAGGGAGACGTGAGAGAGTCGTGAGGGAGACGTGAGAGAGACGTGAGTGAGACGTGAGGGAGACGTGAGAGAGACATGAGGGAGACATGAGGGAGACGTGAGGGAGACGTGAGGGAGACGTGAGGGAGACGTGAGGGAGACGTGAGGGAGACGTGAGAGAGACGTGAGAGAGACGTGAGAGAGACGTGAGAGAGACGTGAGAGAGACGTGAGAGAGACGTGAGGGAGACGTGAGAGAGACGTGAGAGAGACGTGAGGGAGACGTGAGAGAGACGTGAGGGAGACATGAGGGAGACATGAGGGAGACGTGAGGGAGACGTGAGGGAGACGTGAGGGAGACGTGAGAGAGACGTGAGGGAGACGTGAGGGAGACGTGAGAGAGACGTGAGAGAGACGTGAGGGAGACGTGAGAGAGTCGTGAGGGAGACGTGAGAGAGACGTGAGTGAGACGTGAGAGAGTCGTGAGGGAGACGTGAGGGAGACGTGAGAGAGACGTGAGGGAGACGCGAGGGAGACGTGAGAGAGACGTGAGAGAGTCGTGAGGGAGACATGAGGGAGACATGAGGGAGACGTGAGGGAGACGTGAGGGAGACGTGAGGGAGACGTGAGAGAGACGTGAGAGAGACGTGAGGGAGACGTGAGAGAGACGTGAGGGAGACGTGAGAGAGTCGTGAGGGAGACGTGAGGGAGACGTGAGGGAGACGTGAGGGAGACGTGAGGGAGACGCGAGGGAGACGTGAGGGAGACGTGAGAGAGACGTGAGAGAGACGTGAGGGAGACGTGAGAGAGACATGAGGGAGACGTGAGAGAGACATGAGGGAGACGTGAGGGAGACGTGAGAGAGACGTGAGAGAGACGTGAGGGAGACGTGAGAGAGTCGTGAGGGAGACGTGAGAGAGACGTGAGTGAGACGTGAGAGAGTCGTGAGGGAGACGTGAGGGAGACGTGAGAGAGACGTGAGGGAGACGTGAGAGAGACGTGAGAGAGACGTGAGGGAGACGTGAGGGAGACGTGAGGGAGACGTGAGGGAGACGCGAGGGAGACGTGAGGGAGACGTGAGAGAGACGTGAGGGAGACGTGAGAGAGACATGAGGGAGACGTGAGGGAGACGTGAGAGAGACGTGAGAGAGACGTGAGGGAGACATGAGGGAGACGCGAGAGAGTCGTGAGGGAGACGTGAGAGAGACGTGAGTGAGACGTGAGAGAGTCGTGAGGGAGACGTGAGGGAGACATGAGGGAGACGTGAGGGAGACGTGAGGGAGACGCGAGGGAGACGTGAGGGAGACGTGAGAGAGACGTGAGAGAGACGTGAGAGAGACGTGAGGGAGACATGAGAGAGACATGAGGGAGACGTGAGGGAGACGTGAGAGAGACGTGAGAGAGACGTGAGGGAGACGTGAGAGAGTCGTGAGGGAGACGTGAGAGAGACGTGAGTGAGACGTGAGGGAGACGTGAGAGAGACATGAGGGAGACATGAGGGAGACGTGAGGGAGACGTGAGAGAGACATGAGAGAGACGTGAGGGAGACGTGAGGGAGACATGAGGGAGACGTGAGAGAGACGTGAGGGAGACGTGAGAGAGACGTGAGGGAGACGTGAGAGAGACGTGAGGGAGACGTGAGGGAGACGTGAGGGAGACGTGAGAGAGACATGAGGGAGACGTGAGGGAGACGTGAGGGAGACGTGAGAGAGACGTGAGGGAGACGTGAGGGAGACGTGAGAGAGACATGAGGGAGACGTGAGAGAGACATGAGGGAGACGTGAGGGAGACGTGAGGGAGACGTGAGGGAGACGTGAGGGAGACGTGAGAGACATGAGAACGACATGAGGGAGACGTGAGAGAGACATGAGAGAGACATGAGAAAGACATGAGGGAGACGTGAGGGAGACATGAGGGAGACGTGAGAGAGACATGAGGGAGACGTGAGGGAGACATGAGGGAGACGTGAGGGAGACATGAGGGAGACGTGAGGGAGACGTGAGGGAGACGTGAGAGACATGAGAAAGACATGAGAGAGACGTGAGGGAGACGTGAGGGAGACGTGAGGGAGACGTGAGAGAGACGTGAGGGAGACGTGAGGGAGACGTGAGAGAGACGTGAGAGAGACGTGAGGGAGACGTGAGGGAGACGTGAGGGAGACGTGAGGGAGACGTGAGGGAGACGTGAGGGAGACGTGAGAGAGACGTGAGAGAGACGTGAGGGAGACGTGAGGGAGACGTGAGGGAGACGTGAGGGAGACGTGAGGGAGACGTGAGAGAGACGTGAGGGAGACGTGAGGGAGACGTGAGGGAGACGTGAGGGAGACGTGAGGGAGACGTGAGGGAGACGTGAGAGAGACGTGAGGGAGACGTGAGGGAGACATGAGGGAGACATGAGAGACATGATGGAGACATGAGGGAGACGTGAGGGAGACGTGAGGGAGACGTGAGGGAGACGTGAGAGAGACGTGAGGGAGACATGAGAGACATGATGGAGACATGAGGGAGACGTGAGGGAGACGTGAGGGAGACGTGAGGGAGACGTGAGAGACATGAGAAAGACATGAGAGACATGAGAAAGACATGAGAGAGGCGTGAGGGAGACGTGAGGGAGACGTGAGGGAGACAGTGAGTCCAGACTACCGGACTCACTGTGAGTGGTAGTTTGGGGCAAACCTGGACCGAACCCGGACCGTGGTTAATATGAGCCTGGGGTAACAGTCGACCCCATGAAAGGTTACGGATTAGTTGCTAGGGTTAGTTTAAATTAAGTTTAAGTTTAATTGTTTTGTAGAGCCCAATATCACAACAGAAGTCGCCTCACAGGGCTGCACCAAACATTAAGGCAATAAAACAGAGCAATAAATATGACAATTTAAAAGTGCTTAGTGCAGGGGTGCCCAAACTTTTTGTCTCCGAGGCCAAAATGAAAAAACGTCTGTGGGTCGCGGGCCAAACACGGCGATGTCAGCGTGAAACACATACTAGTATATACTAGTTACTTTATTTTCTTTTTTTGGTTTACATTTGCATTTAATTCTATCTATGCAAATAACACGCTACAAAAGCCTAGTTTTAGTAGAACAAAATCAATTATTGTGGCAATATAGAGCAAAATATAACAACACCACCTGTACCTGCAGTGACTTTACCTCACTCATTTCTTTAAGTCAAAGAAAATGCCAATTTAGACCAATTTGAAAGAGTCAGTTCAGCATAAATTCTTTTATAAGTCATATACGTCAACAACCTTTGCAATAAAATTTGGAAAAATGGAAAGTTGATGCTAAACGCTCTGTGATAAACACCAAGACACCAGAACAGTGTTTCCTTCACTTTGGGAAAGGAGTGAAACAGCGCCCCCAATTTTGTTGCTGGTGGCCAAAAAGTGCACTGCATTCATATTTGCCATTGAGAATGAATGGAAGAGAGTTAGTATTAACCAGATGCGGCGCAAAAGTAGGTCACCCTCTGGCGGGCCAACCTAATTGTTCCGGTCGGCCAAATTTGGCACGCGGGCCCGACTTTGGGCACCCCTGGCCTAGAGGTTACAATTTGATGGAGGCCGTTTTCTCCCCTTTGACATATTTCGAGTTCCTAAATTCAAATTGCCACATCTCATCTATTTTAGAAATGGACCCTTTTTTCAACTGACCTTTCAAAAGTAAGGTGTTCATGTCTGAGCTGGGAGGCTGACTGGGAAAAGATGGGAACATTGATTTAACAAAAACTACGTATATGTAAATATTTAGGGTGGGCTGTTTTAGTTGTCATGTTGTTATTACTGTTAAACTGAAGTGTCACTGTCAGCACATAGGCTTTACAATGGTCTTATTTTTTTTGTAGCTCTCCAGAGCTCGTCAAGATTGATGTTAGAAAAGAATTTGCAAAGCTGACTGAGGTTCAGGTGAGTTTATTTAATTATTGCAAATGAATTAAAACTCTTGATGAGGGATGTAAAAAAAAATGACTTAAATGATTATAAGCAATTATTTAAAGTAGCTCAATATCAAACAGTTTACAAAGCCTTTCTCTGTCCTTAGAGTCTGAAAGTCAACAAAATTTTCTGTTTCAGAACCATTTTCCCCCTGAGTGCTTTGAGGTTTTTATTGTGAGCGCCACAGATAAAGACATGCAGGGAAATGGTACGTTTGTATAACTAGATCAAAACCTATTTTTGTGCAAATTGGATTGCAAGCTTATTAAATTGATCAGATTATTGATGGTTTATTGCAGAAATATCTGACCTTAACCAAAAACTTCAAAGTCTAAATGACCCACAAGAACTTGTGCAGAGATTTCAGTCTGACGCCTTCGGGATTCTGGCTCTGATGCAGGGAGCACGCTCTATAGATGTGAGTCAAAAACTTTGTTCTCCAAACCGAACAAGACTCCAGTGTCTGCACTGAGCTGTTACTGAGTTGTGTGTGTTTTAGTCTTATCAGATAAAAGTATTGTCTATTAGCCTTCGTGCAAAGGTAAAAGAAGAGCTCAAAAAGATCGATATCCAGATGAGAAGTGCTTCTAAGCTCTTTGAGAAGAGTCTAACAGAAGGAGTGAAAATGGCCGAAGAGCAATGGGACTCTGCTTTCGAAGAGAAAGTATGTTATTTTCAAGAAAATACATTTTTATAGCAATATTTATGATGTTTCATTTCTTTGGTGCTTTTCTCAGATTGGACCCATCAACTATCAAAGATTAAAGAGTATTTTGCGCTATGAAGGTGTTCAAAAGACTAAAACTGGAGACCATATCAACCTGAACACCATACTGTCCTCATTTTTGACCAACAGCATCGACCGCCAATTCAAGGAGACCTTTCCGTAAGAACCACAATCACCTGTGACTGATTCGATTCTTGCGCCTCTTGTGAAACATATTTCTATTCAATTATATTTGATTCTGTAACAAAAATCAAGTGCTTTAAAATGACGTACATATGACCCTGGAAGTATTTTATCTGCTCTCTTGCTTTTTACTCGAATTAAATAGAGTAATTATTTTTTATGTTGATGTTTCATAGATTGATTTTATCTGCTTTTATTCTGTCATTTTATGCAACTGTGAAGCATTTGAATACGAGCGATCGCGATGTCGTCACATCCGTTGGCCGTGGTCGGCATTTTACATTTTCATATTTGATAAACATTTTATTAAAATCCTATAATCAGCAAAAACAATGTCCATAAACAGGGCATTGCTTCTCTTGCGCTGTAACAGATCTATCATTTTATAAAACCGAGTTAGAGGCCTGTCTGCATCAGCTGTTGCCGACCATTCACCAAAACATCCGGTGAAAATTGCGGAAGTAAACAATAACAGCGATCGCTCGTATTGCCTTGTGCATTAACTCTACAGATAAACTTGCCTTGCTTTGCCTTGAAATGAAGTGGAATTGTTCTTCACTTTATTTTCCAGTAATGCAGGAAAGGATGGACCTTTTTTTGGAGCTGTTCGTGCTTTTTCACTGGACCTTGAAAGTCTGACAAAAAATAAAAAAGATGTAGAACTCCTGCTGAAATTTCTGGAGAGCGAGGTAAAGAAAGCCAGTCATCTTTAACAGGTCAGGAAATCATGATAATTATTTTCCTTTCAGGAAGAAAAACTTAAGGTGAAGTTCTGTACAGTCATCTGTGAGAAGAAGAAACAGATCTACAACAGTCTGACAGAGACGGTGACAAAGGAGATGCTCCCAGCTTACAAAGGTAGGACTGTACACTGTGACCATACCATCGGATATAGGACCATTTTAAAGTGGATTATGCATGTATATTTCAGAGGCAAAAGAAAAAGGAGGCTTAGGTTCTGAGGGGCGCATGAAAGAGATTCTAAAGGATCACATCAAAGAGAACAACATATTCAACAAGGCCAAAGTTACAATGTTGAATGAACTGGAAGAGCTCATGGTTTGTGTTTATCTTTCTATATTCAGACTTTCACTGAAGGGTGTGTGATGTGTAACAATTTCAAACTTCAACGGTATAAAACTGAAAGGCTGTTGGTTTGAAGCCTCCCTGGTGATGCCAATGTTTGTAATAAGATAACGTGTGGTGAAAGCCACTGAAAGCTCTGAATAAAGTGTGGAGAATTATTATTAAAAAAAAAAAAGTCTCAAAAAGTCACATTGTTAACAGCTGGTCAAAGGGATGCAGCTCTCTTGAAATATCAAAAAAATATTGGTACTGGACCACAGAACCATTAAATGTTTTGTGGCCAATAGCCAACAGAGTCATAAGTGAGATGACGAGAAAAAACACAAATAACTGTCTAAAATCGAGCATACGTTTATTGTAAAGGGGAAATGGTCAACCTGGGTTTTAAAATGGATCCATGTTTTAAACTGGAGAGTCAGATCCTCTTTCATTTGAGGCAGCTCGCTAAAGTCAAGCACCTTTTGGCACGGCAGCACTTTGAGACGGTGATCCACGCCTTTGTGACCACTCGGCTGGATTACTGTAACTCGTTTTGTTTCGGGGTAAGTCAGTCCTGTGTCTCTCGACTGCAGCTCGGACAAAAAGGAAGCGGCACGTCTTTTAACTGGCACGCGGAAATGTGACCACATCACCCCCATTTTCTCCTCACTTCACTGGCTGCCGGTGCACTATAGGATCCATTTTAAACTGCTTGTTTTTAAATGTCTTAATGGTGTCGCCCCGCTGTACCTCTCTGAGCTCTTACACCCGTACATTCTGATCAGCTCCTCCTCAGCTTCCCAAAGACCAAACGAAAGCTCAGAGGGGATCGGGCTTTCGCGGTGGCTGCACCAAAATGATGGAACAAGCTGCCTTTGTACACTAGACAAGCTTCTTCTGTGCCTGTTTTCAAATCTGCTCTTAAAACGCACTTATTCACTTTGGCTTTTGACATAGTCTGAGATTTTGAGATTCAACTTAGTTGTTTTAAAGTGCAAATAAATAAAGTTGCCATAAAGCCATTAGGAATCCATTGTCTCCCAGTGCTGTCAGTGTCAGCATCTGTAACTGACCTGAAGTGTCCAGAAGTACAAAGTGTTCAGTGTCAGAGACATCACCAATGTGAGAGAATTGTAAACCTGACCACTATCGATCGAAACACATGAGCTGAGATGTTTAGGCTGGGTCAGGAATGATCTAAAGACAGATCTATCAAAGTTTTTGGACTGATGAGGTCAGAATGACTCTAGATTGACTGATGAATGGGCTCATGGCTGGATCAGTAATGAGCATAAAGCTTTACTCCGACTTTGGGGCCAGGCATTGGACATTTCAAGTTTGTGAATGGAATTGAATCTGGATTCCCAAACTTTCCATGTCTTAGAGGATGCTTCTTCAAGTTGTGATACAGGACAAGTGCACAGAGTCATCTTCACTCACACACGACATTCACCTAGGCTTCCTGCTGTTGTCTGCTTCCGTAATCGGACAGGATCGGGGAGAACAAAGGTGGTACACAGTATATAATTAATTTAAAAAGATTAACTAATTAATCACAAATCGACCAAATTTTTATCGCGATAAATTATTGCCATTATAAAATGCCTAAAGTTGCATGACTAGAATTTAATATGGCAATGAAAAAGGCAAAAACATCTCTCTTAAAGTGCATATGACAGATTCCTGTAATTTCAACCAAAGATTTCAACTTTTTTATCACACTTTCCCCACAAGCTGGTATTTTATTGGTAGAAAACTGTGATTTTTCCTTAACACAGGAATTTTCCCACCAAATCTAGTAGAATTACCAAAACTTACCAACCTGTCATATGCACTGTAAGCTCAGTGCTCCCAGTCTTTTATGAGCCTTCCCTAGCTGTGCTGGTCCTCGGCGAGGTTGAACAGTTCTATGACTATGGATGGGCACCGTTCACTTTTTTTCAATACCAAGTACTTTAACGATACCTGCTTTTCGGTTCCGGTGCCTTAACGGTACTTTTTTTGATACCTGTGTCATTTTAATTCAATAAAAATAATGTGTATAAAAAAGTATAGTTCAGGAAAAAGTCCTAAAACAGCACAGAAGAAGCTCCACAGGCGCATCAGCGTCGCCTGTGACTTCATGCTCTCAGCACAATTTCCACTTAAGCAGCGATTTAAAAAAAGGACGTTATTGCCTACTGAGCTGCAGAGTCAGATCCACATCAGGACATTGTTTTCTTTCAAGCTAAACTTTTATAAACACACTGCGGTGTTCGACAAAGTGAAAGAAACTTCACACGTCAAAGATCCTCACATGGTGTGAGCGCTCACTCTGCCACTGACAATTTACCAAAACTGGACCAACAATGTCTAATACAGAGTGAGCGCTCACTTTCAACAAACAATCTTTGATATTCCTGTCGCTGCAGCTGCTGTAAAGTTGTAAACAAGGGCACGTAAGCTCCGCCTCCGGGTCTGTCCTAAAGGTAAAGACGTCTTTCTTAGGCCCAATCTCAATTTTCCCCTTAACCCTCCGTTTAGCCCTTTCCCTCCGTTTTGCGTGTTTATGAGAGACGAAGGGGTGTCACAATAATCCGAATGCTCATCTCGACTGCACATGTGTGGGTCAATCAGGCTCCTATTTTCGGCCCAAACAAAACACTCCGCCATTGAAATGTGTGAGTGAGTCCAGGTAGCGGAGCCTGAACACTGAAGTATACTGAGCCATAACCGTGACCCACAAAGGCTTATGGGCATTTGTTTAAAGTCTAAGATAAAATAAGTCTCAAGTGACATTTCTTGCAAATATTTATGTTGTCAATATCTTGAAAGCGACGGAAAAGTCAGGACGGCAGCTCCGTAGGCAGGAGCGGACCACAGTGGACCATAGTGGACCACCATATTTGGAAAGCTCTCAATGAGCCACTGCGTTGCGATTACAATAGGTCCTTCCGCCGGCAGACCACTCGGGCCTAAATATTCCCATACGAAAACACTTTCCGAAAAACTATGTATTTTCGGAAAGTGCTCGCGCATTCTCTACCTCATGGTAGAGGTCCTGGGTCACTGACGGGCATGACCAGTCGGCCATTGACTTTTATGGGCTCTGTACAATTACAATATTGATTTTTGCATTATATATGTATCTGCACAGGACGTGCACGACAAGAGGAGTGCGTTAGTGAGTGTTTGAGAGGAGGGGAGCGCTTCACGCTTGCTTTCTGTGTGCTTTGCATGATTACTCTCTATATGATTACAAGAGGCCCTTTGCCATCCCTGATGGCACTCGGCCCTAAATACAGTATGTACATAAGGGCCTATAAACATAATAAATGTGCAGTTTCTCGACTGACTCTCATGAGGTCAAGATAAAATTCGGTCCCCCTCCCCCTTGACAGTACCTCACAGTGGTGATCTGCAGCCAGACCCCTCCACTCAAGACAAGGACATGATGAAGAATGTTGTCAGTCGTGCGAGTGCATTTATATGATTCATTTGTGTTTCAGAGAGACATTGTCAAAGACATTGATGATCGTCTGGAAAATGCCATGAATGTGTCACTCAAAAGTGACAGCACATCTGTGCCAGGTAAGAAAGGAAGATTCACCAACTTTCAAACATACATTTGATTTGATCTGATTCTTCTACAGACGTCACAAAGGAATACAACGAGGTGAAGAAATTCTGCATTGAAGAAGCGTTTAATCAATAAACAAATGTTTTCCAATAACGATAAGTTCAGATCATTTTTAACACAGATGTTTAATCCTTGAGTGTGAGCCCATTGTTTGCAGTGTCATTAGAACTGAATGCTCTTCACTTTGCTTTATTGACTCTTTTGTTATGATAAATAAATAAATAGTTCTGGTTTGTTCATTTTAAACGCAGGTTATGTAAATGTAATAAAATGTTTACTTTTCTATGTAAAAAAGACATATTTTGTAATAATTTTCTTATTTTGCAATAATTCACCTTATTCCGCCCCGCCGACTTTTGCCACTTTTTGCATTGTCTCTGCAATTCCGTTTTCCAGACACTTCCGGGCGAGCGTGAAGCCGGTTCATTTTAACGGATCAAATCTGATGTTAAGTCGATAGATTTGTGTAAAATGTCCGATGTTCATTTGCACCGACATGTCGACACTGCAGCGTTTCTCTGTGCGGCCTGAAAACGGCTTTGTTTTCGTGTAGTGACTGATTTTATGTGGACGTCTCCAGCCCCATGTTAACACACAGGAGAAAAGGGGCGGGCACAGTTCATGGCGGCGCCCACGAAAACCTCCAGAATAAAGTGAATAATACACTGCGTTCCAAATTATTATGCAAATTGGATTTTTGTGTCAAAAAGGTAAAAAAAAAACAATAAAAATGAAACTCATGGATGGTATCGTGTCTCGGGGCTCTATGAATCACTGACATTAATCTCAGACTCCTGGGATGATGAGTTTTCAGGTTAAGCCCAGTTAAGGGAAAAACTGCTGAAAAGGGTGTTCCACTTTATTATGCAGATCATCATTTTCAAGCAATATGGTTAAGAAAAAGGGTCTTTCTGCTGATGAAAAGCTTGAAATAGTTGAATGCCTTGGTCTAGGTATGAAAACCTTCGGTATTTCATGAAAGATGAAGCATAATCATTGAGCTGATAAGAGATTTGTGGATGATTCAGACACACACGGGTTTGTGCAGATAAAGGCACAATGAGGACGGTTTCTGCCAGACTAACACATCAGATTAAGAGAACAGATGCTACAAAGCAGCAGACAGGTATTTGAAGCTGCTGGTGCCTCTGGAGTCTCCTGAACATGAAGGTGTTGGACCCTCCAGAGGCTGCAGTTGTGCATAAACCTTCTATCCGGCCTCCCCTAAACGGTTAATTGAATGTTCATGAACAGAAACGGCTGCAGTGGCTCAGAAATACATGAGACTCATTTTCAAACAGTCTTGTTCACTGATGAGGCCGTGTGACCCTGGATGGTCAGATGGACGGTGTAGTGGCTATTTGTCCATAAACTTAAATCAAAAAACAAAATGTCTCAAATGGCCACTGAGGCTGCGTCATGACTTCGGCTTTACGCAGGGTAAGAGGCACCAAATCAAGACTGTCCATGCAAAATATCCGTTTGAGGAGGTTTATTTAGAACAGTAAGCAAGCTCACAGACATTTCTGCTGCCTCTCTGTAGCTGGTAAAAAACCATATGCCCTCACAGCCTGAGGTCCCTCCCACCTTGACCCACTTATGTAAATCAACGAAAAGCCAGTGACCAATAAACAACAACGTAAATAAATTAGCGGAAATAACAAACAGAAATAATATGCATAAATGCAAAATAAGCAAATTAACTTTAGCAAGAAAGAAAATAAATTAGGCTACAACTTAACTTAAGCCTAAAATAAACAAAAGTACAAAATAGCTCCAACAGACGGAGTAGTGAATGGTTGGTGATTGGCCACAATGTCTCAACAAGGCTGTGACGTCAGTAAGGAGGAGGCGGAGTCAGAATCATGGTGAGAGAGCTGGTCGGCCCCTTTAGGCCCTTTTAGGCTCCCTGAAGGTGTAAAAATGACCTTTGAAAAATATGTAGAGTTTCTGACTGACCACTGTCTTCTATGCTACAAAAAGAAGAGCCGTGTTTTCCTGAACAAGATCCTCTTCATCATGACAACGCACCATGTCCTGCTGTAAAGAAAACCTCTGCATCACTGGCTGCTATGGGCATAAAAGGAGAGAAACTCATGATGTGGACCCCCTCCTCCCCTGACCTCAACCCTTTTGAGAACCTTTGAAGCCTCAACAAGAAAAACTTCTATGAGGGTGGGAGGCAGTTTTCATCCAAACAGCAGCTCTGGGAGGCTATTCTAACATCCTGCAAAGAAATCCAAGCAGAAACTCTACAAAAACTCACAATTTTAATGGATTTAAGAATTCTGAAGCTGCTGTCACACAAGGGCTCCTTTGGTAAAATATAACTTGACCTGTTAATATTTTTTTGATTGAAATAGCTTTTGATTTCAGTAAATATGACCTCCTAATGCTACACATACAACAAATGACCATTTTCAGTTAATTACAAGCTTTAAAATGTATTGAAACGATGAGTTGCAGAATCATTTGGAACAGTGGATTTTGAGGTTTTTACTATATTTATTTTTGCAAAAAATACTGTTATCACTGGGAGATTTTTTCCACCACATTTAAATGATCCTCAACCAGTTAAAGACTTGAAAATGATGCTGACTCTCATTTGAGTTGACAATTTAGAACATCTTAGAAAAATGTCATTTGCATAATAATTTGGAACGCAGTGTAGGGACCTCTGATGCTAACTATCATAGCCACTTTAGCATAGGGACCTCTGGTGCTAACTATCATAGCCAATTTAGCATACGGACCTCTGGTGCTAACTATCATAGCCACTTTAGCATAGGGACCTCTGGTGCTAACTATCATAGCCACTTTAGCATAGGGACCTCTGGTGCTAACTATCATAGCCACTTTAGCATAGGGACCTCTGGTGCTAACTATCAGCCACTTTAGCATAGGGACCTCTGGTGCTAACTATCATAGCCACTTTAGCATAGGGACCTCTGGTGCTAACTATCATAGCCACTTTAGCATAGGGACCTCTGGTGCTAACTATCATAGCCACTTTAGCATAGGGACCTCTGATGCTAACTATCATAACCACTTTAGCATAGGGACCTCTGGTGCTAACTATCATAGCCACTTTAGCATAGAGACCTCTGATGCTAACTATCATAGCCACTTTAGCATAGGGACCTCTGGTGCTAACTATCATAGCCACTTTAGCATAGGGACCTCTGGTGCTAACTATCATAACCACTTTAGCATAGAGACCTCTGATGCTAACTAACCAGTGATTAGGAGCTATGTGCCATCCCATAAGCCACTGCACCAAACCCCCCCACCCCCCTCGGCCCCACCCTCGAGTGATTCATGCGCAACCACTGTTGATTGACAGGAGCACATTTAATAATAAAAATAATAAAAAATAAGATTCAAACTTTGAGCCAAACTTTATAAAGTGATAAATCCATGTTGTCGTCCCCACAGCTCAGTCACATGTCAGTGTTAAAGAGGAAACTCAGGAAAAGGATTAAATGTTTTTGTTTTCATTTAGTAAAACTTAAGCCACATGGATCATTTGCTGCTGTAGCTTTAAGAAACAGCTGCTGAAATAAAATAAAACTAAAGGGAAATGTTTGGATCATTTGGATTTTGGTTGTCTTTGTTTGGACACTATGTTGTTGTTGTACACTAGGGGGCGACATGCACTTTTGTTTGGCCTGCACTCCACCAATAACTTTATAGAAGAAGAAAAACAGCTGTTGGTGATGTCACTTCCCTTTCCCCTTGTAACGGGTGGTACCTCAGGGTGTCGCTGTTTCCCTTCGGCCGGTGACAGCTTAAATAGGAAGTGGCCTGGTTTTAGCGATGTGCTAGTTTCCGTGGGCGACCAGGAAGATTGCTGGGCTCACGCTGTGCTCACCCACGCCAGGTGTGAGGGCTGAAGTTGTTTGGTGAGTGATTTTTAGAATGTATAGGTTGTGTGATGTATGGTAGCAACAACGCTTGATTTTAATTGTTTATTTTAATGGCAGGATCGATCAAAGCCGATTGATGACCTGCGGCGTGGGGGTTGTTGAGCAGACTGTGTGTGGGGCGTTCACGACGCACAGGTAGCTTTTAGATATTTTAGATATGCTTAATAATAGTAAGTAAGTAAGTTTGGTGTGTTTTATAATGAGCTATTCTTGTCTGTTTTTACAGTGTTGCTACCTGCTGTCCTTGTAGTTTTTGTTTCCAGTTAGTCCGTCCCGCTGTAGCCCATGCTTGGGAGTTCGGTCTGTAAGGGCGGACTAACTAGGTTTTTTTTCAATACTTTGTTTGTTTCGTTTTTTTGTTTTGTTTTGTTTCGGGTCACTTCCCCAAAAAACCTGCATACGTCAGAGTCAGACTAGAGTTGATCCAATCGCATGGTGTGTTCACATTGCAGTGTTTTGCTGTGCGCTTGCGGTGCCGTTTCAATATTGCATGTTCAGTTTCAATGTCGCATGTTGTTGGGTTTGCGGGGTTTGCCCGCCTTGTGTTATGAGTTAATTTGGATCATATCAGCGCTCTGTTGTCCAGCGGGTAAAACGGGCTGTGGTCCCGCTATTTAACCCTACAAGAATAAATAACGTAAACCTTTCTTCTGACTCTGTTCGTTCATATTTCGGCATAGTAACATTAAGATGAGCGAGGCGCTGCAGGCGAGCGGTGCAGGCCGGTCA
>NW_027639306.1:0-44204 GCF_951799975.1 Gobius niger | reverse complement strand
TGGATTTTTGTCACTTTTTTGATGGATTTTTTTAAAGGCAACAAATAATCGTTTGAATAATCGTGATTTCAATTATGACAAAAATAATCGTGATTATTATTTTTTTCAATAATCGAGCAGCCCTAAGACCTACTACCTTTTCTGTCGTGTTTTGGTCACTTTTTCATCGCATTTTTATCACATTTTGTCTGCTCTTTTGTGGCTTTTTTACCACTTTTTAACCGTGTGTTTGCCGTGTTTCTTTTTAAAGGCTTTTCGTCGCCTTCTCTCACTGCGTTCAGGCGGCGTTTGGTTTGGGTTTTGTGAGTGTGATGTGGGGATGGGACGGTACGAGACGATAACCTTGACCAAAAGGATTAAACACCTCGGAGCCGCATTAGACGGTTCTAACGCCGACACAGTGTTGTTCCTCCTGCATTATAACGTCTAACGCGGCTCCTCGTTGTTTAATCCTCTTATACCAGGGTCCCACAAACCTAACATTTATAATAAACTAAAGTCACTAAATCTGCCAGACTACGGGACTATTTTGTGTGGGTTATTAGCCGGTCACTGAAGGCTGGTCTCAGAGCGAGTCATTCTCCGCAGCTATTACGAGGATCTCAGTCAGGCTCAACGACACAACATCAGCACAGAATCACAACACAACAGGACTAACCCGGAAACACTTTTCCCTGGAAGGAAACCACCCATATGCGCCACTCGTGGGCACCAGTTATTTACCTTAGTTTTGTCACATTATTTGTCTTTTTTGTTGTTGTTTTTTGTCTTTTTTTTTGTCTTTTTCTTGTCGTTTTTTGTCACATTTTTGTGTTTTTTTTTGTCGGTTTTTTTTGTCGGTTTTTGTCACATTTTTGTGTTTTTGTTATTTTAAATTTTTTTTTGTCACATTTTTGTCTTTTTTTTTTTGTCTTTTTTTTTGTGTCTTTTTTTGTTTTGTTTTTTGTCACATTTTTGTCTTTTTTTGTTGTTTTTTTGTCACATTTTTGTCTTTTTTTGTTGTTTTTTTGTCACATTTTTGTCTTTTTTTGTCTTTTTTTGTCTTTTTTTGTCACATTTTTGTCTTTTTTTTTTTGTTTTTTTGTCACATTTTTGTCTTTTTTTGTCTTTTTTTGCCTTTTTTGTCACATTTTTGTCTTTTTTTGTCACATTTTTGTCTTTTTTTGTGACATTTTTGTCATTTTTTTCGTCACATTTTTGGCACATCTTCATCCTTGTTTTCGTCTCAGTTCTGTCGCTATTTTCACACCTTTTTTTCCAGAAGCTTTTGGATTGGGGTAAAGCCGAGCTGGAGAAAATGTGCTCGGTTCAGGCGGGAGTTCAGGGGTTCACCTGAAGAAACAGCTGCGGTGGAGTCGCTCACACCTGGGCCCCCCCAACTCAAACTTTTAATGTTTGACTTTACTAATCCAGACAAAGATGCTTCAATGCAGGATCATTTAATGTACGCCTGAAAATGATGAATAGCCTTAACCGTTTCCAATAGAAATGTAAAGCTCATATGTTATTAACAGTAGCTAACCTAGCTGCTCACTCTCCTCTACAAACATTTAGCAAACACTAAATCCATCTCAGACGTTCCTGTCAGTCACTAATTACGCCTTTATCTGACTCAGTTGTGTTAACGTGTGTTTAGTGTGTTGTGTTAAAGTGTGTTAAAGTGTGTTGTGTTAACGTGTGTGTGTGTTAACGTGTGTGTTGTGTTAACGTGTGTGTTGTTGTTGCAGGTGGAGGACGTGGACGACCCGGTGGAGCCTGATCGCGGTGGTGAGCGTCGCCTTTCACTGACTCAGCACTTTCTCCTTAAGTCGCCGCATCTGCAGCGACTCAGCAGGACTGAAGAGCGAGTCAGCGCTTTCACACAGATCATGTGTGGATTTACTTCCCACGGTTTTAGGGCTGAACCATTTTGCCAAAGATTTCGGTTTTATTGAGATTTTCCGCTAATAACTTTTTGTTGCTACAATTAAATATTTACAACTGATTTAATAAAGTCTTACTTACTCTTAAATCCTTTATAATCACATGGAATATAATTACAAAATAGTCCACATACTCATTTACATAGTTTCCAATAAACTTATATTGAATTGTTTTTTTTGTATAAAGCCTAAATAGTGTCTTTGCTCGTGTGTTTTACTCAGTGGTTGTGAACAGCGTTAATTTCGTCGACTAAAATATTGAGTCTTAGTTTTAGTCAAAGTGATGTTTTTGTGACTAAAATTGGACTAAAAAATGACGAAAAATTTACAAAAAATGTACGAAAAAATGGTGAAAAAGTGGTAAAAAATTGATAAATATTTGACAAAAAAATGACAAAAATTCAACAAAAAAGTGACAAAAACTCAACAAAAAAGTGATAAAAATTTGACAAAAAAGTGACAAAAAAGTGACAAAAATTCAACAAAAAACTCAACAAAAATGTGACAAAAACTCAACAAAAAAAAGAAAAAAATTCAACAAAAAAGTGACAAAAATTTGATAAAAATGTGACAAAAACGAAAAATTCACAAAAAAAGTTACAAAAATGAGTTGAAAACCCCCAAAAAATGATGGGAAAAAAAATGTGATGACGTGAGGAACAAGATCCATTCAGACGAGTTTTGTAGATCTTTCAAATGAGGCGTCACACTGGCCTACAGGATTTGGGTAAAACTAAAGTAAAAGTTTCTCATGAGACTAAAACTGTGACTAAAATGTCCAGATATTTGAGTCGACTAAAATCAGACTAAATAAAAATGAAAAGGAGAGACTAAAATCATCCAAACTTGTGTTGAGCGTCTGAAAGAGCCTCAGATCATGTTAAAGGATCAGCTCTGAGCTTTGTTCATGTGGAGCAGAAACATGAAGCAGAGGAACAACATTAAATATGATTAGAATCAATATTATCAATGCAAAGTCCACTCAATTAGTCTGACATTTACTTGCAATTTTAGTCGACTAAAACTAGAGTAAAAATGGGGATGAAATTTTCTTTTTTTTGTGTCATTTTTTGTCATTTTTTTGTCATTTTTTGTCACATTTTTTGTCACATTTTTTGTCTTTTTTTTGTCATTTTTTGTCATTTTTTCTATTTTTTTGTCATTTTTTGTCACATTTTTTGTCATTTTTTTGTCACATTTTTGTCATTTTTTTGTCATTTTTTGTCATTTTTTTGTCACATTTTTTGTCACATTTTTTCTCTTTTTTAGTCATTTTTTTGTCACATTTTTTGTATTTTTTTTGTAATTTTTTCTTTTTTTTTTCTCTTTTTTAGTCATTTTTTGTCACATTTTTTGTATTTTTTTTGTAATTTTTTCTTTTTTTTTTTGTCATTTTTTTGTCATTTTTTTGTCTTTTTTGTCATTTTTTGTCATTTTTCTCTTTTTTTGTCATTTTTTGTCACATTTTTTGTCTTTTTTTTGTCTTTTTTTTGTCTTTTTTTTGTCAAATTTTTTGTCTTTTTTTTTGTCATTTTTTGTCACATTTTTGTCTTTTTTTTGTCTTTTTTTGTCAAATTTTTTGTCTTTTTTTTGTCATTTTTTTGTCATTTTTTTCTCTTTTTTTGTTATTTTTTTGTCACATTTTTTGTATTTTTTTTGTATTTTTTTCTTTTTTTTGTCATTTGTCATTGTCCACTCAATTAGTCTGAAATTTACTCGACTAAAACCAGACTAAAACATCGCGTTGTGTAATATCGCGATAAAATTGCAAATGCGATTAATGGTTCAGCCTACAGGGTTAGTTTCCTTTAACCCCCCGGCCTAACCATACTCTCCACATCGGCTTTACCCCAAACCACTTCTCAACAGCCTAAAGGCCAGAGTTACGCCTCATTTGAAAGCTAAGACCTGCAAAACTGGTGGTGACTTTTGTTGTGTTTTCGTCTCTTCTTTTGTCTCGTCTTCACAGGTGTTGTTTTTTGTTTCTCTCTTCATCGTGTTTTTGTCGCTCTTTTGTTGTGTTTTTCTGGCTTTTTTCTGCGTTTTCTCCTTGGTTTTGTCACTTTGTTTTCCCTTTTTCTTCACTCTTCTTTTTGACTCTTTTTTTTAAAAGAAGCTTTTAGATTTGGGTAAAGCCGAACTGGAGACAATGCGCTCGGTTCAGGCGGGGGGTCAGAGGTTAAAACTTTGGGAAAGAAATGGGAAAATGTTGAGAAAAAAATAATAAAAATAAGGATGAAAACGTGAAAGAAATCTCCCACAGGTCAAATATTACTCCAGTAAAAGTACTTCAGTCAGATTACTCCTGAAGTATTTCCTGTAGAAAGTACTAGTTAAATACTCGTACCATCTCTAAACCTTCATAAGTAATAAATAAGTAGTGCGAGGAGGCGGAGCTTCAGCCCGAGTGATTTCAGTGGCTCTGAGGTGGACGAGCTCAGGAATAATCAGCTGACCTGAGTGGGCGGAGTTTGTAAAATCCTGCTTAAGTATTCAAAGTATTCAGTCCAAATCGGTTTAAATAAGTGTTTGAAGAGGCCGGATTCCTCTGTGTGCGGCGACAGCGCCCCCTGCTGTTCACAAGACTGTGCTGAGTCCTGTTTAGGGATGTGTTAAATCAGGGGTTCCCAAACTTTTTGGCTGGGACCCCAAAAATGTCCACGTAAACAACTCGGGACCTCCGTTATATAAAGTTACTGCCTCTTGTGCTACTTTAGGTCAGAAAGAACATTTTAAGATGTGTTTAAGCTTTTGAATAACTGAAAGAGTTTCACAAATTATATGATGATTATGTCAGGGCTTCTCAACCTGGGGCGGGACCCACTAGGGGGTCGCGAGACAAATGTTGAGGGGTCGCCAGAGCATATAGATAAAAATATATATTTTAATATTATTATTATGGCATCGTAGCAAACATGCTGTTTTACCAGGGGGCCGTTATTTGTTCTAATTTTAATTCTTTTTTTTTTAGCCATTGTTTTTTCTTTGTTTTTAAGAGTTGTATAGTTTAACCTCTTAAACTCCCGCCTGAACCGAGAGGAGCTTTTTCCTCACGTCATCACATTTTTTTTTCCAGCAGTTTTTTGTTGGGTATTCAACTCATTTTTGTAATTTTTTGTCACATTTTTGTCATTTTTGTCATTTTTTTTGTCATTTTTTTTTGTCACATTTTTGTCATTTTTTGTCACATTTTGTCATTTTTTTGTCACATTTTTGTCACTTTTTTGTCATTTTTTTTGTCATTTTTTTGTCATTTTTTTGTCATTTTTTTGTCACATTTTTGTCATTTTTTTGTCACATTTTTGTCACTTTTTGTCATTTTTTTGTCATTTTTTTGTCACATTTTTGTCATTTTTTTATCACATTTTTTATCACATTTTTTGTCACATTTTTGTCACATTTTTTGTCACATTTTTGTCACATTTTTGTCACATTTTTGTCATTTTTTTGTCATTTTTTTGTCACATTTTTGTCATTTTTTTGTCACATTTTTGTCATTTTTTTGTCACATTTTTGTCATTTTTTTGTCATTTTTTTGTCACATTTTTTGTCATTTTTTTGTCACATTTTTGTCATTTTTTTGTCATTTTTTAGTCACATTTTTGTCATTTTTTTGTCACATTTTTGTCATTTTTTTGTCACATTTTTGTCATTTTTTTGTCACATTTTTGTCATTTTTTTGTCACATTTTTGTCACATTTTTGTCATTTTTTTGTCATTTTTTTGTCACATTTTTGTCATTTTTTTGTCACATTTTTGTCATTTTTTTGTCACATTTTTGTCATTTTTTTGTCATTTTTTTGTCACATTTTTGTCATTTTTTTTGTCACATTTTTGTCATTTTTTTGTCATTTTTTTGTCACATTTTTGTCATTTTTTTGTCACATTTTTGTCATTTTTTTGTCATTTTTTTGTCACATTTTTGTCATTTTTTTGTCACATTTTTGTCACATTTTTGTCATTTTTTTGTCACATTTTTGTCATTTTTTTGTCACATTTTTGTCAATTTTTTGTCATTTTTTGTCACATTTTTGTCACTTTTTTGTCATTTTTTTGTCATTTTTTTGTCACATTTTTGTCATTTTTTTATCACATTTTTTATCACATTTTTTGTCACATTTTTGTCACATTTTTTGTCACATTTTTGTCACATTTTTGTCACATTTTTGTCATTTTTTTGTCATTTTTTTGTCACATTTTTGTCATTTTTTTGTCACATTTTTGTCATTTTTTTGTCACATTTTTGTCATTTTTTTGTCATTTTTTTGTCACATTTTTGTCATTTTTTTGTCACATTTTTGTCATTTTTTTTGTCACATTTTTGTCATTTTTTTGTCACATTTTTGTCATTTTTTTGTCACATTTTTGTCATTTTTTTGTCACATTTTTGTCATTTTTTTGTCACATTTTTGTCACATTTTTGTCATTTTTTTGTCATTTTTTTGTCACATTTTTGTCATTTTTTTGTCACATTTTTGTCATTTTTTTGTCACATTTTTGTCATTTTTTTGTCATTTTTTTGTCACATTTTTGTCATTTTTTTGTCACATTTTTGTCATTTTTTTGTCATTTTTTTGTCACATTTTTGTCATTTTTTTGTCACATTTTTGTCATTTTTTTGTCACATTTTTGTCATTTTTTTGTCACATTTTTGTCATTTTTTTGTCATTTTTTTGTCACATTTTTGTCATTTTTTTGTCACATTTTTGTCATTTTTTTGTCATTTTTTTGTCACATTTTTGTCATTTTTTTGTCACATTTTTGTCATTTTTTTGTCATTTTTTTGTCACATTTTTGTCATTTTTTTGTCACATTTTTGTCACATTTTTGTCATTTTTTTGTCACATTTTTGTCATTTTTTTGTCACATTTTTGTCAATTTTTTGTCATTTTTTGTCACATTTTTGTCACTTTTTTGTCATTTTTTTGTCATTTTTTTGTCACATTTTTGTCATTTTTTTATCACATTTTTTATCACATTTTTTGTCACATTTTTGTCACATTTTTTGTCACATTTTTGTCACATTTTTGTCACATTTTTGTCATTTTTTTGTCATTTTTTTGTCACATTTTTGTCATTTTTTTGTCACATTTTTGTCATTTTTTTGTCACATTTTTGTCATTTTTTTGTCATTTTTTTGTCACATTTTTGTCATTTTTTTGTCACATTTTTGTCATTTTTTTGTCATTTTTTTGTCACATTTTTGTCATTTTTTTGTCACATTTTTGTCATTTTTTTGTCACATTTTTGTCATTTTTTTGTCACATTTTTGTCATTTTTTTGTCACATTTTTGTCACATTTTTGTCATTTTTTTGTCATTTTTTTGTCACATTTTTGTCATTTTTTTGTCACATTTTTGTCATTTTTTTGTCACATTTTTGTCATTTTTTTGTCATTTTTTTGTCACATTTTTGTCATTTTTTTGTCACATTTTTGTCATTTTTTTGTCATTTTTTTGTCACATTTTTGTCATTTTTTTGTCACATTTTTGTCATTTTTTTGTCATTTTTTTGTCACATTTTTGTCATTTTTTTGTCACATTTTTGTCACATTTTTGTCATTTTTTTGTCACATTTTTGTCATTTTTTTGTCACATTTTTGTCATTTTTTTGTCAATTTTTTGTCATTTTTTGTCACATTTGTCATTTTTTTTGGTCAAATTTTTTTTGTTTTTTGTCATTTTTTTGTCATTTTTTTGTCAATTTTTTGTAATTTTTTCGTCTATTTTTTATCACATTTTTGTCACAATTTTTGTCATTTTTTTGTAATTTTTTTGTCACATTTAAAAAATTTTTTTTAATTTTTTCGTCCATTTCTTGTGACATTTTTGCCACTTTTTCATCCATTTTTCGTCACTTTTTTGTCACATTTCCGTCATTGTTTTCGTCTCAGTTTTGTCGCCATTTTCACAGCTTTTTTCCAGGAGCTTTTGGATTGGGGTAAAGCCAAACTGGAGAGACTGTGCTCGGTTCAGGCTCGGTTCAGGCAGGGTTAAAGTCCCTGTGTTTCCCATGGTCTGACCCGGGTGGGGGTCACGATCCTATTTAACTGTTATAATGGGGGTCGCGGCTCCGAAAGGTTGAGAACCCCTGGATTATGTGATGACGCTCAAAAATAAACTAAAGAACAGTCGCGTTTTTATGTCATCTTGAAATCTGGGGACCAAAGGCCTCGCGACCCCCACTTTGGGAACCACTGTGTTCAACGATACATGTCTGGTATCGAAAACAAGCAAGTGTCGAGAGCAGGAACCGAAAAGTAAAATCATATTCAAGTTTTGATGCTGTTCATCAAAATTTAAAAGGGAAAAAAGTGAAAAACAGCTAAAAAAAAAAAAAAAAAAGGAAACATTTTGGGAGGAAACACGAAGTCGTCCTGGGGAAAATGTAAGAAAACATTTTGAAAAACCAAAGTGTTTTTTGGTCTTCCTGGGGTCACACAGTGAAGTTGTGTAAATCAAACCAGTGATGCAAATGTTGAATAAATTAAATGGAAGGTAAAGGAATAAACTAGTTTAGTACAGGTATCGTTAAAGTATCGTTAAAGTATTGTTAAAGTACCGCAGCCCTCGTCCTGCTGCTGAGGCTCAGAGTGACGGTGGGCCCCGAGTCTGACTGGGCCTCACAGTCTCACACTTTAAACTTATTAGACTTTACTTTTATATAAGCAGGAGTTTTATGTTTCCTGTTACACAAGTGAACTGAGAGAAGTTCCTAGTTTTCTGATTCTGGTTGTGATTGTGATTGTGATTCTGGTTGTGATTGTGATTGTGATTCTGGTTGTGATTGTGATTCTGATTGTGATTCTGATTGTGATTCTGGTTGTGATTCTGGTTCTGATTGTGTCCAGGGCCGGACTCTGAGAGGGACATCTACATGAGGTTCATGAAGTGTCACAAATGCTACGACATCGTCCCCACCAGCTCCAAACTCGTGGTGTTCGACACCACGCTGCAGGTACGAGACTGGACTGGGTCTGGACTGGACTGGACTGGACCTGGACTGGACTGGACTGGACTGGACTGGACTGGACTGGACTGGACCTGGACCTGGTCTGGACCTGGACCTGGACTGGACTGGACTGGACCTGGACCTGGTCTGGACCTGGACCTGGACTGGACTGGACTGGACCGGGACTCAGGCTCTTCTCTGTTCCAGGTGAAGAAGGCGTTCTTCGCTCTGGTGGCGAACGGCGTCCGAGCGGCTCCTCTGTGGGAAAGCAAGAAGCAGAGCTTCGTTGGTAGGACTTTAGTTCATTATGGAAGGAGGAGACGCTTCAGGGAGACTGAGGAACTGAGGAACCTCTGCTGATCCCAGACAGAACATCAGGACAAATGTATCAGTGACACAATCTAAAGAACCAGGGTTAAATGTGTGTTTTTAGTTTAGGAATAAACGAGTTATTAGTGTAAAGTTTCTAATTGCTCCTGGTTGGAGGCTCGGATCTGATCAGATCTTTGGATTCAGGATTAAACCTGGTGAAGGGAGTTTTCAACCTCTGACCCCTCGCCTTTAACAGAGCACATTATCTCCAGTCGGCTTTACCCAAATCTGAAGCTTCTGGACTGGAGTTTACAGCTGACGGGCCAGAGTACGGCCTCGTTTGAAAGCTAAGAACTGATTTGACGTGTTTTCGAAGTTTTTTTTTGTCTCAGTCTTGTTGATTTTTTTCGTGCTTTTCCATCACTCTTTCCGGTGCGTTTGTGTCGCTCTTTTGCCACTTGTTTTGCCTGTAGATTTGGGTAAAGCTGTGGAAATGTGCTGGGTTAGTGTGGGGGTTAAGAGTGACCCTCAGGGGGCGGGGCCTAACGCAGCTGTGTGTTTGCAGGGATGTTGACCATCACAGACTTCATCAACATTCTGACCCGATACTACAAGTCTCCCATGGTCAGTTTGAACTCACAGCTCCTCCCTCACAGGTCACGTGATCCATGTCACGTGATCCATGTCACGTGATCCATGTCACGTGATCCATGTCACGTCTGCATCACGTGATCGTTTCTGTTCCAGGTCCAGATCTACGAGCTGGAGGAGCACAAGATCGAGACGTGGAGAGGTACTGACCTGGGGGGGGCGCTGTAGAGTCGCCGCCCATTGGCACACAGTGTTAACGGCTGCAGTACCACGTGTGGCCTCATGAGGATTGTTTTGTTTCAGAGCTGTATCTACAGGAGACGTTCAAACCTCTGGTCCACATCTGTCCAGACGCCAGGTCAGTCCTGCAGAGTCACTGTGGAGACTTCACCAGGTGTAGATGTAGAGTCTCTACAACAGAAGCTCCTCGTGATGTTTCTGGTCTTTGTAACGGTGGTTCTTCTTCTGCGTCTCAGTGTTTTCGACGCCGTCCATTCTCTGATCAAACACAAGATCCACCGTCTGCCGGTGATCGACCCGGTCAGCGGGAACGCCCTGTACATCCTCACGCACAAGCGCATCCTCAAGTTCCTGCAGCTGTTCGTGAGTACAAGGACCACAAGGACCACGAATTTTTGTCAATTTTTTTAAATTTTTGTCAATTTTTTTTTTTTTTTTTTAATTTTTTAATCAAATTTTTGTCAATTTTTTTTTTTTTTTTTAAATTTTTTAATCAAATTTTTGTCAATTTTTTGTAATTTTTGTAATTTTTTCGTCTATTTTTTGTCACATTTTTTGTCAAATTTTTGTAATTTTTTTGTCACATTTTTAAAAAAAAATTGTCATTTTTTCGTCCATTTCTTGTGACATTTTTGCCACTTTTTCATCCATTTTTCGTCACTTTTTTGTCACATTTCCATCATTGTTTTCGTCTCAGTTTTGTCGCTATCGAGTACAAGGACCACAAGGACCACGAGTACCACACGTACCACAAGGACGACCACACGTACCACGAGTACTATGAATACCACAAATACCTCTGTTACTGCGGCAGTTTAAAGGCAGTGCTACGAAATATTAATGACATGTATGTACACTTCTGGTTTGTCCTCCCTGGTAATGTCCCCCCCCGCCCCCCCCCTGTCTCTCCCCCTGCCCCCCCTGTGCCTCCCCCCCTGCCCCCCCCGCCCCCCCCGTGGTCAGGTGTGCGAGATGGCGATGCCTGCCTTCATGAAGCAGAGTCTGGAGGAGCTGGGCGTGGGCACCTACACCAACATCGCCTTCATCCACCCGGACACGCCGCTCTACACCGCCCTGAGCGTGTTCACCCACCGCCGCGTGTCGGCGCTGCCCGTGGTCGACCACAGCGGCAAAGTGGTCGACATCTACTCCAAGTTCGACGTCATCGTGAGCCACGTTTACTGTAAAGTATCGGAAACGGAAAAGTATCGGAAACGGAAAAGTATCGGAAACGGAAAAGTATCGGAAACAGAAAAGTATCGGAAACAGAAAAGTATCGGGAACAGAAAAGTATCGGAAACGTAAAAGTATCGTAAATAGAAAAGTATCGGATCAGAAAAGTATCGGAAACAAAAGTATCGGAAACAGAAAAGTATCAAACAGAAAAGTATCGGAACAGAAAAGTATCGGAAACAGAAAAGTATCGGAACAGAAAAGTATCGGAACAGAAAAGTATCGGAAACAGAAAAGTATCGGAAACAGAAAAGTATCGGAAACAGAAAAGTATCGGAAACAAAAGTATCGGAAACAGAAAAGTATCGGAAACAGAAAAGTATCGGAAACAGAAAAGTATCGGAAACAGAAAAGTATCGGAAACGGAAAAGTATCGGAAACAGAAAAGTATCGGAAACAGAAAAGTATCGGGAACAGAAAAGTATCGGAAACGTAAAAGTATCGTAAATAGAAAAGTATCGGATCAGAAAAGTATCGGAAACAAAAGTATCGGAAACAGAAAAGTATCAAACAGAAAAGTATCGGAACAGAAAAGTATCGGAAACAGAAAAGTATCGGAACAGAAAAGTATCGGAACAGAAAAGTATCGGAAACAGAAAAGTATCGGAAACAGAAAAGTATCGGAAACAGAAAAGTATCGGAAACAAAAGTATCGGAAACAGAAAAGTATCGGAAACAGAAAAGTATCGGAAACAGAAAAGTATCGGAAACAGAAAAGTATCGGAAACGGAAAAGTATCGGAAACAGAAAAGTATTGAAACAGAAAAGTATCGGAAACAGAAAAGTATCGGAAACGGAAAAGTATCGGAAACAGAAAAGTATTGAAACAGAAAAGTATCGGAAACAGAAAAGTATCGGAAACAGAAAAGTATCGGAAACGGAAAAGTATCGGAAACAGAAAAGTATTGAAACAGAAAAGTATCGGAAACAGAAAAGTATCGGAACAGAAAAGTATCGGAACAGAAAAGTATCGGAACAGAAAAGTATCGGAACAGAAAAGTATCGGAACAGAAAAGTATCGGAAACAGAAAAGTATCGGAAACAGAAACGTATCGAAACAGAAAAGTATCGGAAACAGAAAAGTATCGGAACAGAAAAGTATCGGAAACAGAAAAGTATCGGAAACAGAAAAGTATCGGAACAGAAAAGTATCGGAAACAGAAAAGTATCGGAACAGAAAAGTATCGGAACAGAAAAGTATCGGAAACAGAAAAGTATCGGAAACAGAAAAGTATCGGAAACAGAAAAGTATCGGAAACAGAAAAGTATCGAAACAGAAAAGTATCGGAAACAGAAAAGTATTGAAACAGAAAAGTATCGGAACAGAAAAGTATCGGAACAGAAAAGTATTGAAACAGAAAAGTATCGGGACAGAAAAGTATCGGAAATAGAAAAGTATCAAACAGAAAAGTATCGGAACAGAAAAGTATCGGAAACAGAAAAGTATCGGAAACAGAAAAGTATCGGAAACAGAAAAGTATCAAACAGAAAAGTATCGGAAACAGAAAAGTATCGGAAACAGAAAAGTATCGGAAACAGAAAAGTATCGGAACAGAAAAGTATCGGAAACGGAAAAGTATCGGAAACAAAAGTATCGGAACAGAAAAGTATCGGAAACAAAAGTATCGGAAACAGAAAAGTATCGGAAACAGAAAAGTATCGGAAACAGAAAAGTATCGGAAACAAAAGTATTGTAAACAGAAAAGTATCGTAAACAGAAAAGTATCGGAAACAAAAGTATCGTAAACAGAAAAGTATCAGAAACAGAAAAGTATCAGAACAGAAAAGTATCGTAAATAGAAAAGTATCGGAACAGAAAAGTATCGGAAACAGAAAAGTATCGGAAACAGAAAAGTATCAAACAGAAAAGTATCAAACAGAAAAGTATCAAACAGAAAAGTATCGGAAACAGAAAAGTATCGGAAAAGAGAAAAGTATCGGAAACAGAAAAGTATCGGAAACAGAAAAGTATCGGAAACAGAAAAGTATCAGAACAGAAAAGTATCAGAACAGAAAAGTATCAGAACAGAAAAGTATCGGAAACGGAAAAGTATCGGAAACAGAAAAGTATCGGAAACAGAAAAGTATCGGAAACAGAAAAGTATCGAAACAGAAAAGTATCAGAACAGAAAAGTATCGGAAACAGAAAAGTATCGAAACAGAAAAGTATCGGAAACAGAAAAGTATCGGAAACAGAAAAGTATCGGAAACAGAAAAGTATCGGAACAGAAAAGTATCGGAAACAGAAAAGTATCGAAACAGAAAAGTATCGGAACAGAAAAGTATCGGAAACAGAAAAGTATCGAAACAGAAAAGTATCGGAAACAGAAAAGTATTGAAACAGAAAAGTATCGGAACAGAAAAGTATCGGAACAGAAAAGTATTGAAACAGAAAAGTATCGGGACAGAAAAGTATCGGAAATAGAAAAGTATCAAACAGAAAAGTATCGGAACAGAAAAGTATCGGAAACAGAAAAGTATCGGAAACAGAAAAGTATCGGAAACAGAAAAGTATCAAACAGAAAAGTATCGGAAACAGAAAAGTATCGGAAACAGAAAAGTATTGGAAACAGAAAAGTATCGGAACAGAAAAGTATCGGAAACGGAAAAGTATCGGAAACAAAAGTATCGGAACAGAAAAGTATCGGAAACAAAAGTATCGGAAACAGAAAAGTATCGGAAACAGAAAAGTATCGGAAACAGAAAAGTATCGGAAACAGAAAAGTATCAAACAGAAAAGTATCGGAAACAGAAAAGTATCGGAAACGGAAAAGTATCGGAAACAGAAAAGTATCAAACAGAAAAGTATCGGGAACAAAAGTATCGGAAACAGAAAAGTATCGGAAACAGAAAAGTATCGGAAACAGAAAAGTATCAAACAGAAAAGTATCGGAAACAGAAAAGTATCGGAAACAGAAAAGTATCGGAAACAGAAAAGTATCGGAAACAGAAAAGTATCGGAACAGAAAAGTATCGGAAACAGAAAAGTATCGGAAACAGAAACGTATCGAAACAGAAAAGTATCGGAAACAGAAAAGTATCGGAACAGAAAAGTATCGGAAACAGAAAAGTATCGGAAACAGAAAAGTATCGGAACAGAAAAGTATCGGAAACAGAAAAGTATCGGAACAGAAAAGTATCGGAACAGAAAAGTATCGGAACAGAAAAGTATCGGAAACAGAAAAGTATCGGAAACAGAAAAGTATCGGAAACAGAAAAGTATCGGAAACAGAAAAGTATCGAAACAGAAAAGTATCGGAAACAGAAAAGTATTGAAACAGAAAAGTATCGGAACAGAAAAGTATCGGAACAGAAAAGTATTGAAACAGAAAAGTATCGGGACAGAAAAGTATCGGAAATAGAAAAGTATCAAACAGAAAAGTATCGGAACAGAAAAGTATCGGAAACAGAAAAGTATCGGAAACAGAAAAGTATCGGAAACAGAAAAGTATCAAACAGAAAAGTATCGGAAACAGAAAAGTATCGGAAACAGAAAAGTATCGGAAACAGAAAAGTATCGGAACAGAAAAGTATCGGAAACGGAAAAGTATCGGAAACAAAAGTATCGGAACAGAAAAGTATCGGAAACAAAAGTATCGGAAACAGAAAAGTATCGGAAACAGAAAAGTATCGGAAACAGAAAAGTATCGGAAACAAAAGTATTGTAAACAGAAAAGTATCGTAAACAGAAAAGTATCGGAAACAAAAGTATCGTAAACAGAAAAGTATCAGAAACAGAAAAGTATCAGAACAGAAAAGTATCGTAAATAGAAAAGTATCGGAACAGAAAAGTATCGGAAACAGAAAAGTATCGGAAACAGAAAAGTATCAAACAGAAAAGTATCAAACAGAAAAGTATCAAACAGAAAAGTATCGGAAACAGAAAAGTATCGGAAAAGAGAAAAGTATCGGAAACAGAAAAGTATCGGAAACAGAAAAGTATCGGAAACAGAAAAGTATCAGAACAGAAAAGTATCAGAACAGAAAAGTATCAGAACAGAAAAGTATCGGAAACGGAAAAGTATCGGAAACAGAAAAGTATCGGAAACAGAAAAGTATCGGAAACAGAAAAGTATCGAAACAGAAAAGTATCAGAACAGAAAAGTATCGGAAACAGAAAAGTATCGAAACAGAAAAGTATCGGAAACAGAAAAGTATCGGAAACAGAAAAGTATCGGAAACAGAAAAGTATCGGAACAGAAAAGTATCGGAAACAGAAAAGTATCGAAACAGAAAAGTATCGGAACAGAAAAGTATCGGAAACAGAAAAGTATCGAAACAGAAAAGTATCGGAAACAGAAAAGTATTGAAACAGAAAAGTATCGGAACAGAAAAGTATCGGAACAGAAAAGTATTGAAACAGAAAAGTATCGGGACAGAAAAGTATCGGAAATAGAAAAGTATCAAACAGAAAAGTATCGGAACAGAAAAGTATCGGAAACAGAAAAGTATCGGAAACAGAAAAGTATCGGAAACAGAAAAGTATCAAACAGAAAAGTATCGGAAACAGAAAAGTATCGGAAACAGAAAAGTATTGGAAACAGAAAAGTATCGGAACAGAAAAGTATCGGAAACGGAAAAGTATCGGAAACAAAAGTATCGGAACAGAAAAGTATCGGAAACAAAAGTATCGGAAACAGAAAAGTATCGGAAACAGAAAAGTATCGGAAACAGAAAAGTATCGGAAACAGAAAAGTATCAAACAGAAAAGTATCGGAAACAGAAAAGTATCGGAAACGGAAAAGTATCGGAAACAGAAAAGTATCAAACAGAAAAGTATCGGGAACAAAAGTATCGGAAACAGAAAAGTATCGGAAACAGAAAAGTATCGGAAACAGAAAAGTATCAAACAGAAAAGTATCGGAAACAGAAAAGTATCGGAAACAGAAAAGTATCGGAAACAGAAAAGTATCGGAAACAGAAAAGTATCGGAAACAGAAAAGTATCAGAAACAGAAAAGTATCAGAAACAGAAAAGTATCAGAAACAGAAAAGTATCAGAAACAGAAAAGTATCGGAACAGAAAAGTATCAGAAACAGAAAAGTATCGGGAACAAAAGTATCGGAAACAGAAAAGTATCGGAACAGAAAAGTATCGGAACAGAAAAGTATTGGAAACAGAAAAGTATCGGAACAGAAAAGTATCGGAAACGGAAAAGTATCGGAAACAAAAGTATCGGAACAGAAAAGTATCGGAACAGAAAAGTATCGGAAACAAAAGTATCGGGAACAAAAGTATCGGAAACAAAAGTATCGGAACAGAAAAGTATCGGAAACAAAAGTATCGGGAACAAAAGTATCGGAAAAAGAAAAGTATCGGAAACAGAAAAGTATCGGAAACAGAAAAGTATCAGAAACAGAAAAGTATCAGAAACAGAAAAGTATCAGAAGAGAAAAGTATCGGAACAGAAAAGTATCAGAAACAGAAAAGTATCAGAAACAGAAAAGTATCGGAACAGAAAAGTATCGGAACAGAAAAGTATCGGCAACAAAAGTATCGGAACAGAAAAGTATCGGAACAGAAAAGTATCAAACAGAAAAATATCGAGAACAGAAAAGTATCGGAACAAACTAAACAAACTAAAACTAAACAAACTAAACAAACTCTGCTTTGTCAGAACAAACTAAACTAACTAAACTAACTAAACTAACTAAACAAACTAAACTAACTAAACTAACTAAACAAACTAAACAAACTAAACTAACTAAACTAACTAAACAAACTAAACAAACTAAACTAACTAAACTAACTAAACAAACTAAACTAACTAAACTAACTAAACTAACTAAACTAACTAAACTAACTAAACTAACTCTGCTTTGTCAGAACTTGGCGGCCGAGAAAACCTACAACAACCTGGACCTGACGGTGACGCAGGCGCTGAAGCACCGCTCGCAGTACTTCGAAGGAGTCCTCAAGTGTCACCGGCTGGAGACGCTGGAGACCATCGTGGACCGCATCGTCAAGGCCGAGGTCAGACTCACAGACCTGCTCCCACCGGGTCTGGACCAGGTCTAGACCTGGTTTAGACCTGGTTTAGACCTGGTTTAGACCAGGTTTAGACCCACTATGACCCAGGTTAGACCCACTATGACCCAGTATAGCTGCTGGAGACCATCGTGGACCGCATCGTGAAGGCCGAGGTCAGACTCACAGACTCTGCTACCACCGGGTCTAAACCAGGTCTAAACCAGGTCTAAACCAGGTCTAAACCAGGTCTAAACCAGGTTTAGACCTGGTTTAGACCTGGTTTAGACCCACTATGACCCAGTATAGATGCTGGAGACCATCGTGGACCGCATCGTCAAGGCCGAGGTCAGACTCACAGACCTGCTCCCACCGGGTCTAAACCAGGTCTAAACCAGGTCTGGACCTGGTTTAGACCTGGTCTAGACCCACTATGACCCAGGTTAGACCCACTATGACCCAGTATAGCTGCTGGAGACCATCGTGGACCGCATCGTGAAGGCCGAGGTCAGACTCCCAGGAGTATGACCTGTTACCACCGGATCTAGACCCGGTCTGGTTAAGACCTGGTTTAGACCTGGTTTAGACCCGGTTTGGACTCGGTTTGGACTCGGTTTAGACCTGGTTTAGTCCTGGTTTAGACCTGGTTTAGACCTGGTTTAGACCTGGTTTAGACTGCAGTCCCCCTCATACTGAGATATTCATGTTTGTGGACGTTCTGACCCGTCCTGTCCGGCTGGAGCTCCGTGAGGATTAAAGGTCTTGAACGTGCTCCTCAGGTTCCTCTGCTCCTCAGGTTCACAGGCTGGTCCGTGAGGATTAAAGGTCTTGAACGTGCTCCTCAGGTTCACAGGCTGGTCCGTGAGGATTAAAGGTCCTCAGGTTCCTCTGCTCCTCAGGTTCACAGGCTGGTTCGTGAGGATTAAAGGTCTTGAACGTGCTCCTCAGGCTCCTCTGCTCCTCAGGTTCACAGGCTGGTCCGTGAGGATTAAAGGTCTTGAACGTGCTCCTCAGGCTCCTCTGCTCCTCAGGTTCACAGGCTGGTTCGTGAGGATTAAAGGTCTTGAACGTGCTCCTCAGGCTCCTCTGCTCCTCAGGTTCACAGGCTGGTGGTGGTGGATGAAGAATCCAAGATCGTGGGCATCGTCTCTCTGTCGGACATCCTCCAGGCGCTGGTCCTCATGCCGGCAGGTCAGACACAGAAAAGTATTTTCACAATAAAAGCACTATAGTGCAACTTAATAGGGATTTTCACAATAAAAGCAGTATAATGCAACTTAATAGGGATTTTCACAATAAAAACACTATAATGCAACTTTATAGGGATTTTCACAATAAAAGCAGTATAATGCAACTAAATAGGGATTTTCACAATAAAAGCACTATAATGCAACTAATAGGGATTTTCACAATAAAAGCACTATAATGCAACTAAATAGGGATTTTCACAATAAAAGCACTATAATGGAACTTAATAGGGATTTTCACAATAAAAACACTATAATGCAACTTAATAGGGATTTTCACAATAAAAGCATTATAATGCAACTTAATAGGGATTTTCACAATAAAGACACTATAATGCAACTCAATAGGGATTTTCACAATAAAGACACTATAATGCAACTCAATAGGGATTTTCACAATAAAAGCACTATAATGCAACTCAATAGGGATTTTCACAATAAAAGCACTATAATGCAACTCAATAGGGATTTTCACAATAAAAGCACTATAATGCAACTTAATAGGGATTTTCACAATGAAAGCATTATAATGCAACTTAATAGGGATTTTCACAATAAAAGCACTATAATGGAACTAAATAGGGATTTTCACAATAAAAGCACTATAATGCAACTTAATAGGGATTTTCACAATAAAAGCACTATAATGCAACTAAATAAGGATTTTCACAATAAAAACAATATAATGCAACTAAATAGGGATTTTCACAATAAAAGCATTATAATGCAACTTAATAGGGATTTTCACAATAAAGACACTATAATGCAACTCAATAGGGATTTTCACAATAAAGACACTATAATGCAACTCAATAGGGATTTTCACAATAAAAGCACTATAATGCAACTCAATAGGGATTTTCACAATAAAAGCACTATAATGCAACTCAATAGGGATTTTCACAATAAAAGCAATATAATGCAACTAAATAGGGATTTTCACAATAAAAGCATTATAATGCAACTTAATAGGGATTTTCACAATAAAGACACTATAATGCAACTCAATAGGGATTTTCACAATAAAAGCACTACAATGCAACTCAATAGGGATTTTCACAATAAAAGCACTATAATGCAACTCAATAGGGATTTTCACAATAAAAGCACTGTAATGCAACTTAATAGGGATTTTCACAATAAAAGCAGTATAATGGAACTAAATAGGGATTTTCACAATAAAAGCACTATAATGCAACTTAATAGGGATTTTCACAATAAAAGCACTATAATGCAACTAAATAGGGATTTTCACAATAAAAGCACTATAATGCAACTTAATAGGGATTTTCACATATAAAGCAGTATAATGCAACTTAATAGGGATTTTCACAATAAAAGCACGATAATGCAACTTAATAGGGATTTTCACAATAAAAGCACTATAATGCAACTAAATAGGGATTTTCACAATAAAAGCACTATAATGCAACTAAATAGGGATTTTCACAATAAAAACACTATAATGCAACTTAATAGGGATTTTCACATATAAAGCAATATAATGCAACTAAATAGGGATTTTCACAATAAAAGCAGTGTAATGCAACTAAATAGGGATTTTCACAATAAAAACAATATAATGCAACTAAATAGGGATTTTCACAATAAAAGCACTATAATGCAACTTAATAGGGATTTTCACAATAAAAGCAGTATAATGCAACTTAATAGGGATTTTCACAATAAAAGCACTATAATGCGACTTAATAGGGATTTTCACAATAAAAGCACTATAATGCAACTAAATAGGGATTTTCGCATATAAAGCAGTATAATGCAACTTAATAGGGATTTTCACAATAAAAGCACTATAATGCAACTTAATAGGGATTTTCACAATAAAAGCACTATAATGCAACTTAATAGGGATTTTCACAATAAAAGCACTATAATGCAACTTAATGAGGATTTTCACAATAAAAGCACTATAATGCAACTTAATGAGGATTTTCACAATAAAAGCACTATAATGCAACTTAATAAGGATTTTCACAATAAAAACACTATAATGCAACTTAATAGGGATTTTCACAATAAAAACACTTTAATGCAACTTAATAAGGATTTTCACAATAAAAACACTATAATGCAACTTAATAGGGATTTTCACAATAAAAGCACTATAATGCAACTAAATAGGGATTTTCGCATATAAAGCACTATAATGCAACTTAATAGGGATTTTCACAATAAAAGCACTATAATGCAACTAAATAGGGATTTTCGCATATAAAGCAGTATAATGCAACTTAATAGGGATTTTCACAATAAAAGCACTATAATGCAACTTAATAGGGATTTTCACAATAAAAGCAGTATAATGCAACTTAATAGGGATTTTCACAATAAAAGCACTATAATGCAACTTAATGAGGATTTTCACAATAAAAGCACTATAATGCAACTTAATGAGGATTTTCACAATAAAAGCACTATAATGCAACTTAATAAGGATTTTCACATATAAAGCACTATAATGCAACTTAATAGGGATTTTCACAATAAAAGCACTATAATGCAACTTAATAGGGATTTTCACAATAAAAGCACTATAATGCAACTTAATAGGGATTTTCACAATAAAAACACTATAATGCAACTTAATAGGGATTTTCACAATAAAAGCACTATAATGGAACTTAATAGGGATTTTCACATATAAAGCACTATAATGCAACTTAATAGGGATTTTCACAATAAAAGCACTATAATGGAACTTAATAGGGATTTTCACAATAAAAACACTATAATGCAACTTAATAGGGATTTTCACAATAAAAGCACTATAATGGAACTTAATAGGGATTTTCACATATAAAGCACTATAATGCAACTTAATAGGGATTTTCACAATAAAAGCACTATAATGGAACTTAATAGGGATTTTCACAATAAAAACACTATAATGCAACTTAATAGGGATTTTCACAATAAAAGCACTATAATGGAACTTAATAGGGATTTTCACATATAAAGCACTATAATGCAACTTAATAGGGATTTTCACAATAAAAGCACTATAATGCAACTTAATAGGGATTTTCACAATAAAAACACTATAATGCAACTTAATAGGGATTTTCACAATAAAAGCACTATAATGCAACTTAATAGGGATTTTCACAATAAAAACACTATAATGCAACTTAATAGGGATTTTCACAATAAAAGCAGTATAATGCAACTTAATAGGGATTTTCACATATAAAGCACTATAATGCAACTTAATAGGGATTTTCACAATAAAAGCACTATAATGCAACTTAATAGGGATTTTCACAATAAAAGCACTATAATGCAACTAAATAGGGATTTTCACAATAAAAGCACTATAATGCAACTAAATAGGGATTTTCACAATAAAAACACTCTTATGCAATTATGACTTTTTAAAAAACTTTTATGCAATTTTTGCAATTTCTGCATTAGTCGCCTACGATTCCGCAGTCAATGTTCTCGTTTACATTTAGGACATTTCTTCACTTGCTTTTTTCTGTCTCTCAGGTTTGGGACGAAAGGAAAGTCTCCCGTCTCAGACACCGAACCTGGAGACGGCTCTAGAGCGAGGAGACGAGGAGGCAGGAGCTAAAGAAGGAGAGGAGGAGGCAGGACAAGGAGCTAAAGAAGGAGAAGAGGAGGCAGGACGAGGAGCTAAAGAAGGAGAAGAGGAGACAGGAGTTAAAGAAGGAGACGAGGAGGCAGGACAAGGAGTTAAAGAAGGAGACGAGGAGGCAGGAGAAGGAGCTAAAGAAGGAGAGGAGGAGGCAGGAGCTAAAGAAGGAGAAGAGGAGACAGGACAAGGAGTTAAAGAAGGAGAGGAGGAGGCAGGACAAGGAGTTAAAGAAGGAGAAGAAGAGTCAGGACAAGGAGCTAAGGAAGGAGAAGAGGAGGCAGGAGTTAAAGAAGGAGAGGAGGAGGCAGGACAAGGAGTTAAAGAAGGAGAAGAGGAGGCAGGACAAGGAGCTAAGGAAGGAGAAGAGGAGGCAGGAGAAGGAGCTAAGGAAGGAGAAGAGGAGGCAGGAGAAGGAGCTAAACAAGGAGAAGAGGAGACAGGAGCTAAGGAAGGAGAAGAGGAGGCAGGAGAAGTAGTTAAAGGAGGAGACGAGGAGTCAGGAGAAGGAGTTAAGGAAGGAGAGGAGGAGACAGGACGAGGAGCTAAAGAAGGAGAAGAGGAGGCAGGAGAAAACAACAACCAAGGAAACACAGAAGCAGAGAGAGGAGACGTGGAGGAGACAAATGAGGAAGCAATGGAGGCAGGACAGGAGGAGCTGAGGGAGGGGGAGCCAGGAACTGCTGAAGAGGAGGAAAAGAAAGAGGAGGCAGAGGAGGAGACAAAAGAGGAGGCAGAGGAGGAGACAAATGAGGAAGCAATGGAGGCAGGACAGGAGGAGAGGAGGGAGGGGGAGCCAGGAACTGCTGAAGAGGAAGCAGAGGAGGAGAAAAAAGAGGAAGTAGACGAGGAGACAAAAGAGGAGGAGACAAAAGAGGAAGTAGAGGAGGAGACAAAAGAGGAAGTAGACGAGGAGACAAAAGAGGAGGAGACAAAAGAGGAAGTAGAGGAGGAGACAAAAGAGGAGGAGACAAAAGAGGAAGTAGACGAGGAGACAAAAGAGGAGGAGACTAAAGAGGAGGAGACACGCGAGGAGGCCGAGCCCGAGGAAGCTGTGGATCAAACGGAGGAGCAGGAAGTGGAGGAGGACAGAGCACAGGAGGCGGAGTCATGATCTGTGTAGTTTTAGTTCAGCTTCCTGCGGGGGGCGCCGCTGAGCTTCGGTTTTCACTTTTCTCCTGATCGTTTCCTGTCGTTTCTAAATGAGTGACATCACCGCGTTTTACTCAAAGCTAATGAAGACAAATGAATCTTCTCTCTTTAGATCCAGGTGTTGATGCTGTCGGTCCACATCTGCACAGCGCCACCTGCTGTTCATACAGTGTCACTTTATAGATTCTTGTTATTCTGATAGATTTATGGATCTGTATAAACTGAGCCTTAGAGCTGCTTTATTACCTGTATGTAAATGTCCTGCTGTGGAGGATTCTGGGAAATGTGATTTTACTGTTTATCTCTGAATAAAAACCTTCACAGACTTTACACAAACCTGTGATGTGTCCCTGAAGCTTTAGCAGCACAACAGCTCCCCCTTGTGGTCAGACAGGGGTAGAGGCTGAGCTCACGTGACTGTCAAACCTTTACACAAAATACTCTTAGATACATATATATACATTAGTTATACATATATATACATTTGTCATACATATATATGCATATATATATATACATACATATGTTATATATATATATATATACACATACATATGTTATACATTATTCTGCCCTGTGCAAGTTCGAGCAGTAAGGTTTATTTGCTACGCAACAGCACCCTCTTGTGGTCGCTTTTGAAAAGTTATTTGTTTACTCTGGGAGAAAAACCAAGATGGCTGCCACACAGGGCAGGCTGGGCCGATGGTGACCTTTATTATTGTGTCGCTTGGACAGGATTTGCCCGTAAGTTTGTTTTATGTTGAATCATTTATATTGTTTCACTTCATGTCAGTTTGACATTTGTATTGAACGTTTGTGACTTGATATTAGCATAGCTAACTTGTTATTAACATAGCTAACTTGTTATTAGCATAGCTAACTTGTTGTTAGCATAGCTAACTTGTTATTAGCATAGCTAACTTGTTATTAGCATAGCTAACTTGTTATTAGCATAGCTAACTTGTTTTTAGCATAGCTAACATGTTAGTAGCATAGCTAACTTGATATTAGCATAGCTAACTTGTTATTAGCATAGCTAAATTGTTAGTAGCATAGCTAACTTGTTATTAGCATAGCTAACTTGTTATTAGCATAGCTAACTTGTTATTAGCATAGCTAACTTGTTATTAGCATAGCTAACTTGTTTTTAGCATAGCTAACATGTTAGTAGCATAGCTAACTTGATATTAGCATAGCTAACTTGTTATTAGCATAGCTAAATTGTTAGTAGCATAGCTAACTTGATATTAGCATAGCTAACTTGTTATTAGCATAGCTAACTTGTTATTAGCATAGCTAACTTGTTATTAGCATAGCTAACTTGTTATTAGCATAGCTAACATGTTATTAGCATAGCTAACTTGTTTTTAGCATAGCTAACATGTTAGTAGCATAGCTAACTTGATATTAGCATAGCTAACTTGTTATTAGCATAGCTAACTTGTTATTAGCATAGCTAACTTGTTATTAGCATAGCTAACTTGTTATTAGCATAGCTAACTTGTTATTAGCATAGCTAACTTGTTATTAGCATAGCTAACTTGTTTTTAGCATAGCTAACATGTTAGTAGCATAGCTAACTTGATATTAGCATAGCTAACTTGTTATTAGCATAGCTAAATTGTTAGTAGCATAGCTAACTTGATATTAGCATAGCTAACTTGTTATTAGCATAGCTAACTTGTTATTAGCATAGCTAACTTGTTATTAGCATAGCTAACTTGTTATTAGCATAGCTAACATGTTATTAGCATAGCTAACTTGTTTTTAGCATAGCTAACATGTTAGTAGCATAGCTAACTTGATATTAGCATAGCTAACTTGTTATTAGCATAGCTAACTTGTTATTAGCATAGCTAACTTGTTATTAGCATAGCTAACTTGTTATTAGCATAGCTAACTTGTTTTTAGCATAGCTAACATGTTAGTAGCATAGCTAACTTGATATTAGCATAGCTAACTTGTTATTAGCATAGCTAAATTGTTAGTAGCATAGCTAACTTGATATTAGCATAGCTAACTTGTTATTAGCATAGCTAACTTGTTATTAGCATAGCTAACTTGTTATTAGCATAGCTAACTTGTTATTAGCATAGCTAACATGTTATTAGCATAGCTAACTTGTTTTTAGCATAGCTAACATGTTAGTAGCATAGCTAACTTGATATTAGCATAGCTAACTTGATATTAGCATAGCTAACATGTTAGTAGCATAGCTAACTTGATATTAGCATAGCTAACATGTTAGTAGCATAGCTAACTTGATATTAGCATAGCTAACTTGTTGTTAGCATAGCTAACTTGTTATTAGCATAGCTAACTTGTTATTAGCATAGCTAACTTGATATTAGCATAGCTAACTTGTTATTAGCATAGCTAACATGTTAGTAGCATAGCTAACTTGATATTAGCATAGCTAACTTGATATTAGCATAGCTAACATGTTAGTAGCATAGCTAACTTGATATTAGCATAGCTAACATGTTAGTAGCATAGCTAACTTGATATTAGCATAGCTAACTTGTTGTTAGCATAGCTAACTTGTTATTAGCATAGCTAACTTGTTCATAGCTAACTTGTTGTTAGCATAGCTAACTTGTTATTAGCATAGCTAACTTGTTATTAGCATAGCTAACTTGTTATTAGCATAGCTAACTTGTTCATAGCTAACTTGTTGTTAGCATAGCTAACTTGTTATTAGCATAGCTAACTTGTTATTAGCATAGCTAACTTGTTATTAGCATAGCTAACTTGTTTTTAGCATAGCTAACATGTTAGTAGCATAGCTAACTTGATATTAGCATAGCTAACTTGTTATTAGCATAGCTAAATTGTTAGTAGCATAGCTAACTTGATATTAGCATAGCTAACTTGTTATTAGCATAGCTAACTTGTTATTAGCATAGCTAACTTGTTATTAGCATAGCTAACATGTTATTAGCATAGCTAACTTGTTATTAGCATAGCTAACTTGTTATTAGCATAGCTAACTTGTTTTTAGCATAGCTAACATGTTAGTAGCATAGCTAACTTGATATTAGCATAGCTAACTTGTTATTAGCATAGCTAAATTGTTAGTAGCATAGCTAACTTGTTATTAGCATAGCTAACTTGTTATTAGCATAGCTAACTTGTTATTAGCATAGCTAACTTGTTATTAGCATAGCTAACTTGTTTTTAGCATAGCTAACATGTTAGTAGCATAGCTAACTTGATATTAGCATAGCTAACTTGTTATTAGCATAGCTAAATTGTTAGTAGCATAGCTAACTTGATATTAGCATAGCTAACTTGTTATTAGCATAGCTAACTTGTTATTAGCATAGCTAACTTGTTATTAGCATAGCTAACTTGTTATTAGCATAGCTAACATGTTATTAGCATAGCTAACTTGTTTTTAGCATAGCTAACATGTTAGTAGCATAGCTAACTTGATATTAGCATAGCTAACTTGTTATTAGCATAGCTAACTTGTTATTAGCATAGCTAACTTGTTATTAGCATAGCTAACTTGTTATTAGCATAGCTAACTTGTTTTTAGCATAGCTAACATGTTAGTAGCATAGCTAACTTGATATTAGCATAGCTAACTTGTTATTATCATAGCTAAATTGTTAGTAGCATAGCTAACTTGATATTAGCATAGCTAACTTGTTATTAGCATAGCTAACTTGTTATTAGCATAGCTAACTTGTTATTAGCATAGCTAACTTGTTATTAGCATAGCTAACATGTTATTAGCATAGCTAACTTGTTTTTAGCATAGCTAACATGTTAGTAGCATAGCTAACTTGATATTAGCATAGCTAACTTGATATTAGCATAGCTAACATGTTAGTAGCATAGCTAACTTGATATTAGCATAGCTAACATGTTAGTAGCATAGCTAACTTGATATTAGCATAGCTAACTTGTTGTTAGCATAGCTAACTTGTTATTAGCATAGCTAACTTGTTATTAGCATAGCTAACTTGATATTAGCATAGCTAACTTGTTATTAGCATAGCTAACATGTTAGTAGCATAGCTAACTTGATATTAGCATAGCTAACTTGATATTAGCATAGCTAACATGTTAGTAGCATAGCTAACTTGATATTAGCATAGCTAACATGTTAGTAGCATAGCTAACTTGATATTAGCATAGCTAACTTGTTGTTAGCATAGCTAACTTGTTATTAGCATAGCTAACTTGTTCATAGCTAACTTGTTGTTAGCATAGCTAACTTGTTATTAGCATAGCTAACTTGTTATTAGCATAGCTAACTTGTTATTAGCATAGCTAACTTGTTCATAGCTAACTTGTTGTTAGCATAGCTAACTTGTTATTAGCATAGCTAACTTGTTATTAGCATAGCTAACTTGTTATTAGCATAGCTAACTTGTTTTTAGCATAGCTAACATGTTAGTAGCATAGCTAACTTGATATTAGCATAGCTAACTTGTTATTAGCATAGCTAAATTGTTAGTAGCATAGCTAACTTGATATTAGCATAGCTAACTTGTTATTAGCATAGCTAACTTGTTATTAGCATAGCTAACTTGTTATTAGCATAGCTAACATGTTATTAGCATAGCTAACTTGTTTTTAGCATAGCTAACATGTTAGTAGCATAGCTAACTTGATATTAGCATAGCTAACTTGATATTAGCATAGCTAACATGTTAGTAGCATAGCTAACTTGATATTAGCATAGCTAACTTGTTGTTAGCATAGCTAACTTGTTATTAGCATAGCTAACTTGATATTAGCATAGCTAACTTGATATTAGCATAGCTAACTTGTTATTAGCATAGCTAACATGTTAGTAGCATAGCTAACTTGATATTAGCATAGCTAACTTGATATTAGCATAGCTAACATGTTAGTAGCATAGCTAACTTGATATTAGCATAGCTAACATGTTAGTAGCATAGCTAACTTGATATTAGCATAGCTAACTTGTTGTTAGCATAGCTAACTTGTTATTAGCATAGCTAACTTGTTCATAGCTAACTTGTTGTTAGCATAGCTAACTTGTTATTAGCATAGCTAACTTGTTATTAGCATAGCTAACTTGTTATTAGCATAGCTAACTTGTTCATAGCTAACTTGTTGTTAGCATAGCTAACTTGTTATTAGCATAGCTAACTTGTTATTAGCATAGCTAACTTGTTATTAGCATAGCTAACTTGTTTTTAGCATAGCTAACATGTTAGTAGCATAGCTAACTTGATATTAGCATAGCTAACTTGTTATTAGCATAGCTAAATTGTTAGTAGCATAGCTAACTTGATATTAGCATAGCTAACTTGTTATTAGCATAGCTAACTTGTTATTAGCATAGCTAACATGTTATTAGCATAGCTAACTTGTTTTTAGCATAGCTAACATGTTAGTAGCATAGCTAACTTGATATTAGCATAGCTAACTTGATATTAGCATAGCTAACATGTTAGTAGCATAGCTAACTTGATATTAGCATAGCTAACTTGATATTAGCATAGCTAACTTGTTGTTAGCATAGCTAACTTGTTATTAGCATAGCTAACTTGATATTAGCATAGCTAACATGTTAGTAGCATAGCTAACTTGATATTAGCATAGCTAACTTGTTGTTAGCATAGCTAACTTGTTATTAGCATAGCTAACTTGATATTAGCATAGCTAACTTGTTATTAGCATAGCTAACTTGTTATTAGCATAGCTAACTTGTTATTAGCATAGCTAACTCTATATTAGCATAGCTAACTTGTTATTAGCATAGCTAACTTGATATTAGCATAGCTAACTCTATATAGCATAGCTAATTCCATGTTTGTTTATGTTTCTTCTAGTTTTATGGTCGGCTTAAAAAGAGAAATGGTCAGAGGCCGTTCCACAAATAAACAGCAAAGAAAGAAAGAAGCCTGATTATTTTGTGGCTCCGTTATCCGGCTGTGGAGCTGGTGAAACAGTGACTTCAGAGTGAGGACAGCACAGGCAGAAGAGGAAACTGTCCCTGATGTTCCAGAGGGGGAAGAAACATCAGATACAGAGAAACAGGACAAGTGAACAACACAGACGATGCAGATTTACCCATGGACAGTTTGTCACCAATGCCGTTTCCAAGTGTAGGACGGGACGTCTTTGGCCCCTGGACGGTCACCACACGTCCACCAGAGGGACGTGTCCACCAGAGGGACGTGTCCACCAGAGCTGTGCACATGGAGCTCATTGAATCAATGTCAACATCCAGCTTCATCAATGTATTGAGAAGATTTTTCAGCATCCGTGGACCTGCTCAAATACTTCACTCGGAGAGACATCGAACTGAACTCTTACCTGCAGGAGAAAGGATGTACGTGGCTGTTCAGCTCCCCACACTGCTCACACAGGGGTGGGTCGTGGGAGAGACTCATTGGAGACGTATCCTGGATGATATACTCATGAAAGCTACACATATATAAGTGTTAAGTACATTCATGTCAGAAGTAATGGCAATAATGAACCTCTTGTACCAGTGTCTACAGATTCAGACAAACCAAACCTTCTCACTCCAGCCATGCTCCTCACCCAAAAGACCAATGCGGTGTCTGCGCCGACAGGAAGCTTTGCACCTCCGGACTCTATTCAGAGCAATGGAAGCAAGTACAGAGTCTGGCGGACTCTCTTTGGAAACAGTGGAGAAGTGAATACCTTTCAACAGGACGATAAACCGAACATAAACGATAAACCGAACATAAACGATAAACCGAACATAAACGATGGAGACATTGTGCTATTGAAAGAAGTGTCTATGGGACAACAAGGTTCTAAAAGCAGAAGTGAAAACTGTAAAAGATGGAAACGTAAAAGTGTTTTTGAGACCTATTGCTGATATGGTTTTGCTTCTACCTGAAGATAGACTGTTGTATTTTGTGTTAAAAAATGTTTAAAAGAAAATTAAATTTGTAGTTTCACAATGTTATTGTACCAGGCGGAGAGTGTTCTGCCCTGTGCAGGTTCCAGCAGCAAAGTTTATATACTACGCAACAGCACCCTCTTGTGGCCATTCCGCAAATAAACAGCAAAAAGAAACCTGATTTGTGGCACCGATATCTGGCTGGTGAAACAGTGAGGACAACACAGTATTTGTAGTGTTTGTAGTGGTATTTGTAGTTTTATTTGTAGTGGTATTTGTTGTAGTATTTGTAGTAGTATTTGTAGTGGTATATGTAGTAGTATTTGTAGTAGTATTTGTGGTGGTATTCATAATAAACACTCGGAGCCGTGTGGTTGAGTTCAAGTTTAATGCAGAAGTATTTGTTGTATTGGTAGTAGTCACAGTAGTCGTAGTATTATTAGTGATCACAACAGTCACAGTATTTGTAATAGTAATAGTAGTAGTATTAGTATTTGCAGTAGTATTGATAATAAACACTCGGAGCCGTGTGTTGAGTTCAAGTTTAATGGTTCTTCTGTAAAACTAGAAACTGCGGAGCTTGAGTTACTGATATGATCCTATACAGTTACTGTAGTACGTTAGCAGTACAAGTGCAGTATTCTGAAGTACTCGGAGTATTTGAAGTACTCTTACAAACCTCTTAGTATTTCCCTCCCGTTGTTTCCGCCGCAGCATCACGACCCTCACGACCCACATGACCCACAGGACCCCCCGAAACAGAACCGTCATATTTATATCACTGTTAAATATATGTCCACATCATTTTGTTCAAAGTACTGATAGTTTTTTTAGTTTTTATGTAAAGTTTTCATGTTTTGACTTCATTATAAACTGGTTCTTCTTTATAAACTGTAAAACCATGACCTGCGGTTCTTCTGGTCTGACGAGGAAACCTTTGTGATTTTTACAGTTCTTGTTTTTGTTCGTGAGGCGTTCGAGGCTCGTGGGATATTTGGTTCTTCACACAGAACATGTGAACTGTAAAATATTTCCTGATCTGCAGAACCACGGATCATGTTTTACAGGGTGATTAAAGTTTAGAGTCGGGTCGCTGGTCGTGATGCCGCGGCCGGCCCCGCCCACCCTCGTCACACTCACTTCCTGTTTCCTGTTTTCCTTTGGGACGTGAAGATGGCGTGACAGAAACGGCTCCTGTACAAACGGCCGGCGTCACGTGAGCGAACGGATAAACGTGTGCGGAGGAGGCGAGCGCGGCGCCCCCTGTAGGAGAGCAACGCCCCCTGTAGGAGAGCGGGGCCCCTGCAGGAGAGCGGGGGCAAACCTGTCGTCAGTTTTAGTGCAGTTTGATGCTGGGTTTACACACGGACACAGAACTCCTCCTTCACTGAGCTGAGCCGAAACATTATGACCTAAAGTACAGTTTAGTTTAGTTTAGTTTTCCTTAAAGAGGCTGAGTCAGCAATTTTATACTCACTACTGCCACCTCAGGTCACACGTGTAACGAGAGTGGGAGATTTTATTTATACTTATAGCTTGGGGAGTGACAATGTGTGGGTGTTGTGATACATAGCGATATTTTATGGGATGATACGATCATTTTTATTACGATATCAATACTTTTGATGACATCATTCTCTGCCCCTTTTTAAATCGCGTCTCAAAACCCACCTATTTAAAGTTAGCTTCTTACTTTGATGTGTTTTATTTTGTTATGCTCTTATCATTGTAGCTCATGTGAGGTGACCTTGGGTGTTTTGAAAGGCGCCGACAAATAAAATGTATTATTATTGTTATCATCATGAATATTAATGAGGCAGCAGTCCTCCACATTTCACTAGCGTCACTTTAATGTATATAAACACACATATATATACATACTGTACATAGATATACATGTGTTTATATTGTGTGTTTTTACCTCTTGTTTAGAAATAAACTTGACTTACTTTCCCATCTTTGAGTCAAAAGAGGCCGATCACAGTAAAGACCTCAGCCACACCAGTAGGGGGCAGCACTGCCTTGTTAAGCACTTGGGCTTAACACAAATATATGACTTTTAATAATTGTTTTTCATAATCATGAATCATGGTTATAATCATGGTTTCTTATTTATTTAAAGTGAATGAAGTGAGTATGTGGGGAATCATTTATTCTTATGGTAAATGGTCTCAACTTATATATTTATTCTTCACTCAAAAAGGCAACAATGCAAATGTAGATGCTGAAGAATTGTTGTTTGTTGAAAACAGGTTCAATATCAAACATTTCTTTAAAATCGTGACGTATCACAGGTCATTTTAGTGCAGCGAATCGTGAGGTTATCGTGTATCGTCATCGTGTATCGTCATCGTGTATCGTTATCGTGTATCGTTATCGTGTATCGTTATCGTGTATCGTGTATCGTTATCGTGTATCGTTATCGTGTATCGTTATCGTGTATCGTGTATCGTTATCGTGTATCGTTATCGTGTATCGTTATCGTGTATCGTTATCGTGTATCGTTATCGTGTATCGTTATCATGTATCGTTATCATGTATCGTGTATCGTGTATCATTATCGTGTATCGTTATCGTGTATCGTTATCGTGTGTCGTTATCGTGTATCGTTATCGTGTATCGTTATCGTGTATCGTTATCGTGTATCGTTATCGTGTATCGTTATCGTGTATCGTTATCGTGTATCGTTATCGTTATCGTGTATCGTTATCGTGTATCGTTATCGTGTATCGTGTATCGTTATCGTGTATCGTTATCGTGTATCGTTATCGTGTATCGTGTATCGTTATCGTTATCGTGTATCGTTATCGTGTATCGTTATCGTGTATCGTTATCGTGTGTCGTTATCGTGTATCGTTATCGTGTGTCGTTATCGTGTATCGTTATCGTGTGTCGTTATCGTTATCGTGTATCGTTATCGTGTATCGTCATCGTGTATCGTTATCGTGTATCGTGTATCGTTATCGTGTCTCGTTATCGTGTCTCGTTATCGTGTATCGTTATCGTTATCGTGTATCGTCATCGTGTATCGTTATCGTGTCTCGTTATCGTGTCTCGTTATCGTGTATCGTTATCGTTATCGTGTATCGTTATCGTGTATCGTGTATCGTTATCGTGTCTCGTTATCGTGTCTCGTTATCGTGTATCGTGTATCGTTATCGTGTATCGTTATCGTGTATCGTTATCGTGTATCGTTATCGTGTATCGTGTATCGTTATCGTGTATCGTTATCGTGTATCGTGTATCGTGTATCGTTATCGTGTATCGTTATCGTGTATCGTGTATCGTGTATCGTGTATCGTTATCGTGTATCGTTATCGTGTATCGTGTATCGTGTATCGTTATCGTGTATCGTTATCGTGTATCGTTATCGTGTCTCGTTATCGTGTATCGTTATCGTCATCGTGTGTCGTTATCGTGTATCGTTATCGTGTATCGTTATCGTGTATCGTGTATCGTTATCGTGTATCGTTATCGTGTCTCGTCATCGTGTCTCGTTATCGTGTATCGTGTATCGTTATCGTGTATCGTTATCGTGTATCGTTATCGTGTATCGTTATCGTTATCGTGTATCGTTATCGTGTATCGTTATCGTGTCTCGTTATCGTGTATCGTTATCGTGTCTCGTTATCGTGTATCGTTATCGTGTATCGTTATCGTGTATCGTTATCGTGTGTCGTTATCGTGTATTGTTATCGTGTATCGTTATCGTGTATCGTTATCGTGTCTCGTTATCGTGTATCGTTATCGTGTATCGTTATCGTGTATCGTTATCGTGTCTCGTTATCGTGTATCGTTATCGTGTATCGTGTATCGTGTATCGTTATCGTGTATCGTTATCGTGTGTCGTTATCGTGTATCGTTATCGTGTCTCGTCATCGTGTATCGTTATCGTGTATCGTTATCGTGTATCGTTATCGTGTATCGTTATCGTGTATCGTTATCGTGTATCGTGTATCGTGTATCGTTATCGTGTATCGTTATCGTGTATCGTTATCGTGTATCGTTATCGTGTATTGTTATCGTGTATCGTTATCGTGTGTCGTTATCGTGTATCGTTATCGTGTATCGTTATCGTGTATCGTTATCGTGTCTCGTGTGTCGTTATCGTGTATCGTTATCGTGTCTCGTCATCGTGTCTCGTTATCGTGTATCGTGTATCGTTATCGTGTATCGTTATCGTGTATCGTTATCGTTATCGTGTATCGTTATCGTGTATCGTTATCGTGTCTCGTTATCGTGTATCGTCATCGTGTATCATTATCGTTATCGTGTATCGTGTATCGTTATCGTGTATCGTTATCGTGTATCATTATCGTTATCGTGTATCGTGTATCGTTATCGTGTATCGTTATCGTGTATCATTATCGTGTATCGTCATCGTGTATCGTTATCGTGTATCATTATCGTGTATCGTTATCGTTATCGTGTATCGTTATCGTTATCGTGTATCGTTATCGTGTATCGTTATCGTTATCGTGTATCGTTATCGTGTATCGTTATCGTGTATCGTTATCGTGTATCGTTATCGTGTATCGTTATCGTGTCTCGTGTATCGTGTATCGTTATCGTGTATCGTGTATCGTTATCGTGTATCGTTATCGTGTATCGTTATCGTGTATCGTTATCGTGTATCGTGTATCGTTATCGTGTATCGTTATCGTGTATCGTTATCGTGTATCGTTATCGTGTATCGTTATCGTGTATCGTTATCGTGTATCGTTATCGTGTATCGTTATCGTTATCGTGTATCGTTATCGTGTATCGTTATCGTGTATCGTTATCGTGTATCGTTATCGTGTATCGTTATCGTTATCGTGTATCGTTATCGTGTATCGTTATCGTGTATCGTTATCGTGTGCTTCTGTGTAAACCCAGCATTAGAGTCGCTTTAAAAACACAAACATGACTTTAAAATGACCAAATATTGAAGATCCGACGTCTCTCATGGCCCCGCCTCCTCCTCCTGCGGCCCCGCCTCCTCCTGCTGCGGCGCCGCCTCCTCCTCCTGCGGCCCCGCCTCCTCCTCCTGCGGCCCCGCCTCCTCCTCCTGCGGCGCCGCGCTCCGCTCCCGCTGCGTCCAAACTCTAAACTCTACAAAATATTTAAAAAAACAATGATGCGCCGCTAAGAAAAGTTCATCTACGGCTTCGCTCGGACCAAACACAAAGTCTCCACGAAAAACGGTGATTTTATCGAGCGAAACGCCCCATCCGAGGAATACCAGCGCTCAGAGGTCCAAACCCGGTCACAAAGCTCCGCCCAGAGGCTTTAAGCTCCGCCCAGAGGCTTTATGCTCCGCCCTGAGGCTTTAAGCTCCGCCCTGAAGCTTTAAACTCCGCCCTGAAGCTTTAAACTCTGCCCAGAGGCTCTAAGCTCCGCCCAGAGGCTTTATGCTCCGCCCTGAAGCTTTAAACTCTGCCCAGAGGCTCTAAGCTCCGCCCAGAGGCTTTATGCTCCGCCCTGAAGCTTTAAACTCTGCCCAGAGGCTTTAAAGCTCGCTGTAAAATCAGACCATGGGGAGTGAGAGGAGGCGGAGCTTCAGAACCCTGAGGCGCTGGACACTTCCTAAAAGTAAAATGAATCAGAAACTCTCTTTAGTTACAGGAAACCTCTGGAAACGTGGCAAAGCCGCCCTGATTTGTCCTGATTTGTCCTGGAGAAACCTGGAGGAACTGCCTGATATTCACTGAAAGAAGAAGCCGATTAAAACGTGAACTCGTCCTAACTTTCTTAACATGTTCGTTTCACGTCTTCAGGGTCAGAAACTCACCTGGACGTCGGTATAGCCACGCCCAGTGTTTCCTAATGAGATGCGGCGTGAGTTTACCACAAACTAAAGGACTAAACTACCTAAAGCCCTGGTTCAGACGAAGAGTCGGCTCCTAATCTACGGTAAATATTTCCCTCTGAGGCGCTGTATTCCCCGCATGGACGCTTCGCGGAGCCCTCATCTGTTCCTCGTTATTATTATTATTATTATTACTATAATTATTAATATTATTACTGTTATTAAAGTCCTTTTGCGAAGGCACCACCCTCCGGTTCGTGAAGAAAAGCCGCCGTTTTCCACCAAGAAAAAAGAGTTCACACAAATCCTCCGGGAAACGGCGGGAAATCCCCCCGGGAAACGGCAGGAAATCCCCCCCGGGAAACGGCGGGAAATCTCCCCCGGAAACGGCGGGAAATCCCCCCCGGGAAACGGCAGGAAATCCCCCCGGAAACGGCAGGAAATCCCCCCGGGAAACGGCGGGAAATCCCCCCGGGAAACGGCGGGAAAACCCCCCGGAAACGGCGGGAAATCCTCCGGGAAACGGCGGGAAATCCCCCGGGAAACGGCGGGAAATCCCCCGGGAAACGGCGGGAAATCCCCCCGGGAAACGGCGGGAAATCCCCCGGGAAACGGCGGGAAATCCCCCCGGGAAACGGCGGGAAATCCCCCCGGGAAACGGCGGGAAATCCCCCGGGAAACGGCAGGAAATCCTCCGGGAAACGGCGGGAAATCCCCCGGGAAACGGTGGGAAATCCCCCCCGGGAAACGTCGGGAAATCCCCCCGGGAAACGGCGGGAAATCCCCCGGGAAACGGCGGGAGATTCCGAAGTCTTTCCCCGTGCTCAGTTTGTCTCGTTTCACGGCGGGAAATCCCCCGGGAAACGGCGGGAGATCCCCCGGGAAACGGCGGGAGATTCCGAAGTCTTTCCCCCGTGCTCAGTTTGTCTCGTTTCCCCCGAAGCGCCGTCCTGTTTCCGAAGGTCGTTGCGTCTCTCGTGCGTTTCGCGCTAAAGTCTCGACATCGTCTCGTAGAAGTACATTCGGTTTCAGTGCAGAGTCGAAAAACAGGCTTCTTTATCCCAAGAGTGAGGTTCATTTTTTGCGTTTCCTGTTGGTTTGTTTTAGTTCTTTTTTTTTCTCGTCACGACTCGATCGAGACAGAAATATCCCGGCCTTTTGGTTTCCTGCTAAAGCTCGGTGAAAAAGGCGCGGCGTCGACGGAGAAACGTGGAACATTTCTGTGCAAAAAAGGAAACGATGGAAGTTCAGGATCTCGGGCTCGAGTTCGATAAATAAATAAATAAATAGAGAATAAATAACGTTCTCGAACCCTTTGTCCCGTTTTTGTGCCTTTTCAAATCTCGGGTGAAATGACTTATTGCTCGAGTCGCGTGTTTTTGTTTCTATTTGCAGCATCTGAAGCTTTTGTGCCGTTTTTTCCCGCGTGCTCCTGAAGGCCACGTCCAGCCCTTTGAACGAGTGCAGCGACTTTATCAAATCTGACGGCTTTATTGCTTATTCGTGTGAGTTTGTGCAGAGCGGGATGTCGGGTTCAACCTCTGACCCTCTGCCATAACCCAGCACCTTTCAGACAGTGCAGCTTTACCCAAATCTAAAGGGTTAAGCACCTGAGAGTTTACAGACTACAGGTCAGAGTAAAAAAAAAGCAAAGACCCACAAAACTCATCTAAGCTCTTGCCTCGTTTTTGTTGCCACATTTTTGTCAATTTTTTGTCAAAATTTCGTCACATTTTCACCAAAAAATTCGTCACATTTTTGTTAAAAAAAAAAGGTCAATTTTTTGTCAAATTTTCGTCATTTTTTGTCATGTTTTTCCCCGTTTTTGCCAAAATTCCGTCACGTTTTTGTCAAAATTTCGTCACTTAAAAAAAAAATCATCACATTTTTGTCAATTTTCTGTAAAAATTTCGTCACATTTTCACACAAAAAATTGTCACATTTTCTCAACAATTTCGTCATTTTTGTAAAAAATCATATTTTTGTCACATTTTCTCACGTTTTTCCACGTTTTTGTCAAAATTTTGTTACGTTAAAAAAAATCATCACAATTTTGTCATTTTTTGGAAAAAATTTCGTCACATTTTTGCAAAAAAAAATTGTCACGTTTTTGTCAAAATGTTGTTGTTTTTCCACATTTTTGTCAAATTTCGTCACATTTTTGTCAAAATTTCGTCACGTTTTTGTCAAATTTCGTCACGTTTTTGTAAAGATTTCGTCACATTTTGCGCAAAAATTTCATCACATTCTTGCAAAAAAAAAAAAGGTCAACATTTTCGTTGTTTTTCCACGTTTTTGTCAAATTTCGTCACGTTTGTTTTGTTGCTTCATCACACTAACATTACACAAACATATGTGGCCAAAACGCTACAAAAATAAACCAGATGTGGATGAGTTTTGTTGGTCTTTCAAATGAGGCGTTACTCTGGCCTACAGGCTGTGAACTCTCAGGTCAAGAAGCTTCTAGATTTGGGTAAAGCCGAGCAGGAGGAGTGTGCTGGGTTAAGGCGGGGTTTATTGTCCCAGCCCTTTAGTGACGAGACGATCTCTGCTCTGGACGACTGAGAGCGAAGGAGAAAATCCAGACCAGTTTTTCTCCAGTGTCGGGAATGTGGGAATAACAGGAAGATAAAATATGGAAAAATAAAGGGAAAGAAGAGGGAAGAAACCGGGAGGAAATTGGGGGGAAAATGAAACAAGAATTTTTGGGGGGAAATGGGGGAAAATCTTTAAAAGTGTTCAGGAAAACATGAAGAAAAATGAGAGGGAACATTTGGAAAGAATTAGGATTAAGATAAATTTGCCTTTGTCTCCACATATTGATTATTATTTCTCTTAATCATCATTATCGGTCGTGCGAGAGCAGAGATGTAGAAGTCGTTTTTTTTCCCTTTATATTTTAATGAAACTTTTCCCGTTTTGCCCCAAACTGGGAAACGTAATCTCCAGATAAAACAGAAAGAGTCTAAGGCGGCGGTGCGGGATATGGCTGTGCAGATATTGCTAAGTTTGTGCAGCAGGAACGACATCATTATTACTATGATTATTGTGATTATCATGATGATTATTATGATGATTATTATTAGGTGATAAAAAGGTCTAAAGGGAGTCTGCGCCGACAGTTCCTGAGAAAAGCTTCGAGTTTCACCTGTGCTTCGTTTAAAAACTAACGCGTAGCTGTTTTTGTTTCTGTGGATAAAAAGGCGAAGGAGGAAATTAAAGCTCGGAAACCTTTGACATCTTTCCCTCAGAGCGGAAACAATGACGAGGCGCTGCAGAGGGACCAGGGAAACTTTCAGGGGTCACTTTCAAACAGGGGGAACTTTCAGGGGTCACTTTCAAACAGAGGGAACTTTCAGTTTATTTAGTCATGGGATGAATCTGGGATAAATGTGTTGATATTGCTTCACAAAATTGATTATTATTCATTTTAATTGTCATTATTGGACTCGAAATGTGGGGTATGAGGATGACGTCACTGTAAATGTGGGGTATGAGGATGACGTCACATGTTTTTGTCAAAATTTCTTCACTTGAAAAAAAATAATGTTTGTCAATTTTTTGTAAAAATGTCGTCACATTTGCACAAAACTGTCATATTTTTGTCAAATTTTTGGCCCTTTTTTGTCACGTTTTTCCACATTTTTGTAAAAATTTCGTCACTTCAAAAAAAAAAAATCATCACATTGTTGTCGATTTTCTGTAAAAATGTCGTCACATTTTCACACAAAAAATCGTCATTTTTGTAAAAAATCATATTTTTGTCACATTTTCTCACGTTTTTCCACGTTTTTGTCAAATTTCGTCACGTTTTTGTCGAATTTCGTCACATTTTTGTACAAATTTCGTCACATTTTTGTACAAATTTCGTCACATTTTTGTACAAATTTCGTCACATTTTTGTACAAATTTTGTCACGTTTTTGTAAAGATTTCGTCACATTTTGCGCAAAAAAATCATCACATTCTTGCAAAAAAAAAATTGTCACGTTTTTGTCAAATTTCGTCACGTCTGTTTTGTTGCTTCATCACACTAACATTACAAAAACATATGTGGCCAAAACGCTACAAAAATAAACCAGATCTGGTATGAGGATGACGTCACTGTAAATGTGGGGTATGAGGATGACGTCACATGTTTTTGTCAAAATTTCTTCACTTGAAAAAAAATAATGTTTGTCAATTTTTTGTAAAAATGTCGTCACATTTGCACAAAACTGTCATATTTTTGTCAAATTTTTGGCCCTTTTTTGTCACGTTTTTCCACATTTTTGTAAAAATTTCGTCACTTCAAAAAAAAAAAAACATCACATTTTTGTCGATTTTCTGTAAAAATGTCGTCACATTTTCACACAAAAAATCGTCATTTTTGTAAAAAATCATATTTTTGTCACATTTTCTCACGTTTTTCCACGTTTTTGTCAAATTTCGTCACGTTTTTGTCGAATTTCGTCACATTTTTGTACAAATTTCGTCACATTTTTGTACAAATTTCGTCACATTTTTGTACAAATTTCGTCACATTTTTGTACAAATTTTGTCACGTTTTTGTAAAGATTTCGTCACATTTTGCGCAAAAAAATCATCACATTCTTGCAAAAAAAAAATTGTCACGTTTTTGTCAAATTTCGTCACGTCTGTTTTGTTGCTTCATCACACTAACATTACAAAAACATATGTGGCCAAAACGCTACAAAAATAAACCAGATCTGGTATGAGGATGACGTCACTGTAAATGTGGGGTATGAGGATGACGTCACATGTAGGGTATGAGGATGAGGTCACGTTTTTGTCCATTTTTTGTAAAAATGTCATCACATTTGCACAAAACTGTCATGTTTTTGTCAAATTTTTGGCCCTTTTTTGTCATGTTTTTCCACATTTTTGTAAAAATTTCGTCACGTTTTTATGAAAATTTCGTCACTTAAAAAAAAAAATCATCACATTTTCTCAACAATTTCGTCATTTTTGTAAAAAAAAAAACATATTTTTGTCAAATTTTCTCATGTTTTTCCACGTTTTTGTCAAAATTTGTCACTTTAAAAACAAATATATATATATATATGGAAAAACTGGGAATAAATGTGTTGATATTGCTTCACAAAATTGATTATTATTAATTTTAATTGTTATTATTGGACTCAAAATGTAGGTCACTGTGGGGCATGAGGATAACATGTAGGGCATGAGGATAACATGTAGGGTATGAGGATGACGTCACATGTGGGGTATGAGGATGACGTCACATGTGGGGTATGAGGATGACGTCACATGTGGGGCATGAGGATAACATGTAGGGCATGAGGATAACATGTAGGGTATGAGGATGAGGTCACATGTGGGGTATGAGGATGACGTCACATGTGGGGTATGAGGATGACGTCACATGTGGGGCATGAGGATAATTCTGCAGCGCCTCGTCCTGATCCTAAAGCGAGGCGTGGGATATTTCTGCGATCGAGTGTCGTCTGTGACTAAGGTCCGTTTTCCTGATTTCCCTCGGCCTCCGTTTCCACGGCGACAGAGGCAGCGTCCGCAGGCCCCGCCCCCTGCTCCTCCCCCGCGGCGGCGGCGTCGTCGTCCTTCAGCGCGGCGTCCTGCAGCGCGGCGTCCTTCAGCGCGGCGTCCTGCAGCGCGGCGTCCTGCAGCGCGGCGTCCTTCAGCGCGTCCCGGGTCACGCTGTCGTACGAGGGCGGGGACGAGATGACGCCGGGCGGGCTCGGGCAGCCCTCGTCGGAGAGCAGCCCCGCGGCGTAGTTCTCGCGCATCATGGCGGCGATCAGCCCCTCCTTCTCGGGGGCGTCGTCCCCGAACACGCTGTGGCGATGGCGAGGCGTGGCGATCTGCCGGTACAGGTACGAGGCGGCGCGCAGCTGGCGCCTCACCAGGTGGCGGCGGTAACAGCGCTGGATCACCGTGGCGGAGACCTGGAACCAGAGGAGGTAGAGGTCATTCATGAGGTCAGTCGCCGTGGCAACGAGGTCAGACCGAACCCCTGGACCTCCGCCTCAAACGAGCACATCCTCAAAAGAAAAGTCCCCCCTTACTTTCCCCCATGTCCCCTCTTACTTTCCCCCATGTCCCCTCTTACTTTCCCCCATGTCCCCTCTTACTTTCCCCCATGTCCCCTCTTACTTTCCCCCATGTCCCCTCTTACTTTCCCCCATGTCCCCTCTTACTTTCCCCCATGTCCCCCTTTACTTTCCCCCATGTCCCCTCTTACTTTCCCCCATGTCCCCCCTTACTTTCCCCCATGTCCCCTCTTACTTTCCCCCATGTCCCCTCTTACTTTCCCCCATGTCCCCCTTTACTTTCCCCCATGTCTCCTCTTACTTTCCCCCATGTCCCCTCTTACTTTCCCCCATGTCCCCTCTTACTTTCCCCATGTCCCCTCTTACTTTCCCCATGTCCCCTCTTACTTTCCCCCATGTCCCCTCTTACTTTCCCCATGTCCCCTCTTACTTTCCCCCATGTCCCCTCTTACTTTCCCCATGTCCCCTTTACTTTCCCCATGTCCCCTCTTACTTTCCCCATGTCCCCCCTTACTTTCCCCCATGGTCCCTCCTCTTACTTTCCCCCCATGTCCCCCTCTTACTTTCCCCATGTCCCCCTTTACTTTCCCCATGTCTCCTCTTACTTTCCCCCATGTCCCCTCTTACTTTCCCCCATGTCCCCTCTTACTTTCCCCCATGTCCCTCCTTACTTTCCCCCATGTCCCCTCTTACTTTCCCCCATGTCCCCTCTTACTTTCCCCCATGTCCCCTCTTACTTTCCCCCATGTCCCCTCTTACTTTCCCCCATGTCCCCTCTTACTTTCCCCCATGTCCCCTCTTACTTTCCCCCATGTCCCTCTTACTTTCCCCCATGTCCCCTCTTACTTTCCCCCATGTCCCCCCTTACTTTCCCCCACGTCCCCTCTTACTTTCCCCCCATGTCCCCTCTTACTTTCCCCATGTCTCCTCTTACTTTCCCCCAATGTCCCCCCTTACTTTCCCCCATGTCCCCCCTTACTTTCCCCCATGTCCCCCTTACTTTCCCCCATGTCCCCTCTTACTTTCCCCATGTCCCTCTTACTTTCCCCCATGTCCCCCTTTACTTTCCCCCATGTCCCCCTTACTTTCCTCATGTCCCCCCTCACTTTCCCCCATGTCCCCTCTTACCTTCCCCCATGTCCCCCCTTACTTTCCCCCCATGTCCCCTCTTACTTTCCCCCATGTCCCCTCTACTTTCCCCCATGTCCCCTCTTACTTTCCCCCATGTCCCCCTTTACTTTCCCCCATGTCCCCCCTTACTTTCCCCCATGTCCCCCTTTACTTTCCCCATGTCCCCCCTTACTTTCCCTCATGTCCCCCCTCACTTTCCCCCATGTCCCCTCTTACCTTCCCCCATGTCCCCCCTTACTTTCCCCCATGTCCCCCCTTACTTTCCCCCATGTCCCCTCTTACTTTCCCCCATGTCCCCTCTTTCTTTCCCCCATGTCCCCTCTTACTTTCCCCCATGTCCCCTCTTACTTTCCCCCATGTCCCTTCTTACTTTCCCCATGTCCCCTCTTACTTTCCCACATGTCCCCTCTTACTTTCCCCCATGTCCCCCTTTACTTTCCCCCATGTCCCCTCTTACTTTCCCCCATGTCCCCCCTTACTTTCCCACATGTCCCCTCTTACTTTCCCTCATGTCCCCTCTTTCTTTCCCCCATGTCCCCTCTTACTTTCCCTCATGTCCCCTCTTTCTTTCCCCCATGTCCCCCCTTACTTTCCCCCATGTCCCCTCTTACTTTCCCCCATGTCCCCTCTTACTTTCCCTCATGTCCCCCCTTACTTTCCCCCATGTCCCCTCTTTCTTTCCCCATGTCCCCTCTTACTTTCCCTCATGTCCCCTCTTTCTTTCCCCCATGTCCCCCTTACTTTCCCCATGCCCCCTCTTACTTTCCCCCATGTCCCCTCTTACTTTCCCCCATGTCCCCTCTTACTTTCCTCATGTCCCCCTCTTTCTTTCCCCCATGTCCCCCCTTACTTTCCCCATGTCCCCTCTTACTTTCCACCATGTCCCTCTTACTTTCCCCATGTCCCCTCTTACTTTCCCTCATGTCCCCTCTTACTTTCCCCCATGTCCCCCCTTACTTTCCCCCATGTCCCCTCTTACTTCCCCCATGTCCTCTCTTACTTTCCCCCATGTCCCCCCTTACTTTCCCCCATGTCCCTCTCTTACTTTCCCCCATGTCCCCTCTTACTTTCCCCCATGTCCCCCCTTACTTTCCACCATGTCCCCTCTTACTTTCCCCATGTCCCCTCTTACTTTCCCCCATGTCCCCTCTTACTTTCCCC